>NC_134696.1:31561497-31696497 GCF_050947455.1 Rhinoderma darwinii | reverse complement strand
ATCTGCGTTGGCTTCCGTTCCGAGGTTCCGTCGGAGGTTTCCCTCGGGTGAACCCCGCAATGGAAAGTCAAACGGAAACCACAGCTTCCGTTTCAGTCACCATTGATATAGATGGTGAAGGAAACATTGCTAATGGTTTTCGTTTGTCACTGTTCCGGTAGGTTTCTGTTTTTCCGACGGAAACAATAGCATAGTTTGACTTTCCGTTGCGGGGTTCACCCGACGGAACCCCGGAATGGAAAGCCAATGCTGATGTAAAGAGGCCCTAAAATCTGCTTTTAACGGATCTGTTTTTATCTTTGCATTTTTCTTGCTTTAAACTTTTAGTCTGCTCTTGTGCAGAAAAAAACTGACCCGTTAAACGTAATGCATAACTGATACAAATGGCATATCAGTTTGTATCCGTCATCCATCGACTTCAATGTTAAAAAAAAAATAATAACAGACATTTTTGAAGGAAACCATAGCGCAGCAGACTACGGTATTTGTTCTGTCCAAAAAACGAAACCTGATAGAATGGAGCCTGAGCACAACTAATGCAAAAATAAAACCCATAGAAATCAATCGGTTTTTGGACTGAAAAGTTAACTTCCATTCTTGTGGTCCTCTGACTGATACGCTAGAAAGGAAGCCGCAACGCAGGTGTGACTGAAGCCTTATCCAATCTAAATCAATGAAGAAAAAACGGATATGTCATATCCATCATGGCTTCTGTAAAAATGCAAATCACTATGCAAGTGTAAACAGAGCTTATATACTTTAATTTTCAATTCACCATTTTAAAAATCTTATGTAGGCTCAGTTCACACCTCTGTTCTTTTCCGTCAGGCTTTAGTTGCTTTTTGACGCTCAGAATAGCATAGCATGCTTGAGTATTGTATCCGGCAAAAAGAAGAAACTGATACCTGATGGAAACATGACTGATTTATTAAAATGTTTTAGGAACTATAATTAATAGAATTATAGTCTGACCTATAATATATGACCGTAATAATATAGTCTGACCTCTGGGACCCCCACTATTGCTGAGAACGAGGGGCCCTTAGTTCCCTGTTCTCGGCTGGAGAGCAGGGCGAGCATGCACTGTTCCTCTCCATATACTTGAATGGGGTATCAAAAATAGTTGAATGCACTCATTTGGCGGTTTCCAACAGCACCATTACAGTACTGAGGGCCCCTCATTCTAGGCAATGGTGGGGTCCCAGAAGTCAATGGAGGGGTGGACGTGGTTACCTGTGGCACTCTTCATTTACATCTTCATGAGTTATGGAAAGAGCTGTTTGCACATGTTGCAGTTTCATTGAATTTCTTGCTCTGACTTTTGCAAAATCTCACGTTAAAGGTACAATGTGTGTGAACGCAGTCTTATGTAACTAGCAGCTGAATGATCTGCTAGACACAAGATTGCTATCAAACATGAGAAATGTGATGGTAAAAGAGATTGCATATCTAGTATATATGAGGGATCTCTTGCTTATTAAGGCAAAGGCTCAACGGTGTCGCCCGTAAGTCGCGGTAAAATGTGTGCAATGCAGTTTTCGTCTGTGCGTTTCTTAGGCCAGTTTCACATTCGTGTGTTCGATCTGTAATATACGGGACCGTATGTCGGCAGTATTTCCCTGACCGAACGCAGTTCAGGGAGGCGGGCTACTAGCATCGTCGTTATCAATGATTCTAATAGTCCCTGCCTCCCCAAGGGAATATTGTCCCGTACTGAAAACATGATTATAGCATAGGACACTATTCCTGTCGGGAGACAGGGACTATTAGAATCATTGATAACTATGAAAAACTGCACAGGTGAATACTGCATTGTAAACCACGTTAAAACCGCATGGCCAGAAAGTCGTGTAAATGCACCGAATCGAACAAAACATGGTTGCTGTATTTTACGCGGTTTTAATGACGCCTCAACGTCTGAATACACCTTTTATATCTCTCCTCCAGAAGATAAAAAGCAGTCCCTTTAGTGCCAACTTTAGTGGCAACTACTGCTGGCTACCCGACTAGTGAAATAGACTTTTAGACCCACGACAGTGAGTAAGAAGTAGGACCTGGATATCAGTATGACAAACATAACTATTACCCAGTGTTCGGAAACCTTAGATGTAAAGGTAGTAGCAATAGTATTCAGAGCTGGTTGCGTTTAGCCAAAACAGATAATCGCTCCGACCCATTATTTGTGAGTAATGTAGAAATGAGTCTGACCAGTGGAAATCTTTTCTGGTGCTTGTGAAATTTACCTTATTGCCCTTTTATGTTCGCAGCAGCAGTGTGTGGAGTTATAAACCCTGCTAGAACTGACCAGACACATAAGATCGGGGGCATAAGTAGAATTCACAGGGCCCCATAGCAATATCAGGGATGGCCCCCATCTTGATGACCGTAAATTAAATAAGGCAAACTGTAGCAGAACCGCCAACCTTAGAATTTAGCAGCAACGTGAATGCTCTCCCACCGCACGATTTCAAACTCCTCACTGCGGCCTTAGGATAAATAGCACCCAGTGTGATATTTCTTTTTGCGCCCTACTTCCATCATAAAAAAAATGCCCCATAAAAAAGTATAATGCCCCCACACAGTAGAAGGCCCCACTTAGTGCCCCCCACACAGTATGTCCCATCTCCACAGTATAAGGTCCCCTTTAGTGAGCCCCACACAGCATAATGCCCCTTAGTGGCCCCCACACAGTATAGTGCTCATTTTGTGACCCCCACACAGTATAATTCTTCCTTTAGTGCCCCACAGTATACTGTGTGGGGGCACTAGAGGGGGCATTATACTGTGAAGGCACTTGGGGGACATTATACTGTGTGGGGGCATTTGGGGGACATTATAATGTCCCTCAATTGCCCCAAACAGTATTTTGCCCCCATTGTCACACTGTATAATTATGCCCCCACAGTATACAGCCCCCCTTATTCCCCCACTGTGCCACATAGCAATTCTAATCTATAATAATGTAAAAATAATTATGCACGCTGCACTGTGAAACACATGTTGCATTGTCACGTGACACGTCATTTGTCAGTAAAAGTGTATTGCAAGAGCAGAGAAGGAGCGCCCGGGCTCGGCGAAGCTGACTTTCCGCCCGGGCGCTCCAGAAACACCGGCAGAAGAGGGGAACCAGCGCAGCGCCCCCTTCCACTTGCTGATGTGATGTGCCCTGGCACAGGTTGCACATCCCACAGACTGCGGTCATGCAGTGAGGAAGAACAAAGGACTCGAGACCCTCGGTCTAGTGATGGGTTGCGCCCCTAGCAATCGGACATTTATTACCTAGATAAATGTCAATTTTGGCACATATATCAGATCTTCTGCGCAAAGTAGAACACACATAGTAGGGCAAGATAGCAGAAAGCCACCATTGTGTCTTTATCCACAAAAAGAGAGAAGGTATTGGCACCAAAGTAGATGCCCTCAGCCTCTGGGCCCCATAGCAACTGCTACGGCTGTAGTTACACCCATGCATAAAATAGTTGTATGGCTGACAACTATGTTCCCTGACTCTCTCAATGAACGTGCATGTTTGACTTAGCTGAGCATGAATGTTATTTTACTAGGGATGGGGGATAAGTGGCTGTCACTCATATGGCACCGCTTATCTGCAGGGAGAATAGGTTAAATGATATTGGGACAGTTTTAGCTGACTCCAGCTTTACAAACACATACTCAAGTATACGTGACCAGCTTAAATACCTGCACAGCTTTACCCTAAATATTTGATCAGATAGAGCGAAAAATACTCAGTTTTCTGGATTACAGCAGCATGAATGGTCTGACCCCTCTGACAGCGGAGATTGCTGTCGTGTCTGATGAAAGCACTTTCCTCCTGAATGACACTTATCGTATTAACATTAAATCTGGCAATCAGTAGATAGCGGCGCCTCCTGGGTTACTGTAACATGGGAGCGGAAATTATGGCGAGGCGGCTGTGCAAGTTGTTTTATTTGGTTTATTTATTTCTTTAGGTTTTTTTTCTGTCTTTGTGGGTTTCAAAGCTTTGGCTGAAGCTGTGGGCCGCACCTCGCCGATTTCAAAGTCGGGCTCCTGCTTTGATACTGACAAGGAGCTGTGTGAGGCGGGAGACACCGCTGTGAAATTCTTCAGAGGGAAGTAGGGGAGGGAGGGAAAGCAGCCAAGAGGGACTACCAAGTGGGGAGGGAGACTACAGGGCCTTACGCTTGATGAGAGGAAAAAGACGGACAAGATAAAACTAGGACTGACTGCGAAAACAGGAGGCTCTGAATACTGAGGGTGGAAGGGGTCAGTGTTTCTAACAGACGACTCAACAAAGCAAGGGCCAAGGCTTTATGGGCTGCATAACCAATCATCTTCACAAAGCGAAAGCTACTATATATAACTGTTCATACTTGTCTTCTGGGGGGGGGGTTAAGGGAATTTACCTTGTGTCCCTCAGACACCCCTGAAAAGCTGCCTAAGACATATCCGAAGTCAATGCCGTTCCAACTCTGCACATAGCATTCCCATACTGTCTCACTTTTTGGGTGCTGCAATGCAATATTGTGAATGAGCCAAATTACCAATCCGTGCAGCAGCGATACAGTAATCAGTTCTACTGGTGTCGGATGTCGTGGTGGAAATCTGGCCTAAATGCCCACCCAGGGTAGAATGTGAAATTGCGCGCTCTCCCTCCAACATCAGACATGTTGTTAATGAAATAATACGTTATTCATAAAGGCATATACTAATACTGGTATGGTTCCTGTGTGCTCTGAAAGCTGCATATACAGAGGCGTAGCTAAAGGCTCATGGGCCCAGGTGCAAGAATTCAGCTTGGGCCCCCCTACCTCTCCCCAACACCACATCACCAGACCCCTGCACACGCCTATGCTCAGCCGCCTTGCCCAAAAGCCCCCATAGTATAATGTCCCCTAACTCCCTATACAGTATAATGCCCCCCCATACCCGCTCCCCATGCAGTATAATGCCCCCCATATGAGCTCCCCATACAGTATAATGCCCCTCCATATCAGCTCCCCATACAGTATAATGCCCCCATATCCGCTCCCCCTACAGTATAATGCGCCTCCATATCCGCTCCCCATACAGTATAATGCCCCCATATGAGCTCCCCATACAGTATAATGCCCCTCCATATCAGCACCCATACAGTATAATGCCCCCATTTCCGCTCCCCATACAGTATGCCACCCATACAGTATAATGCCCCCATATCATCCCCCCCATGCAGTATAATGCCCCTACACATTATCAGCCCCATGCCATATCCGCCCCCATGCCATATCAGCCCCCATACAGTATAATACCCCCCGCCATATCAGCCCCCCATTCAGTATAATGCCCCCTGCCATATCAGGCCCCCCTCCATACAGTATAATGCCTCCATATCTGCATAATAGAAAACTAACATAATTACTTGCCTATCCCCGTTCCCACGCCGGGGGAAGGATCCTTCGCCTCCTCCGGTGTGTGCTATGAGTGACTCGACGCAGACAGGAGTAACGACCGCTCATCCCCATCCATAGCTCCGGATGACAGGAGCAAATGAGAGCCGATCAACTATGTCTCGTGGATCGGCGTTCGCTGCACCGGTCAATTGTCAGCCGATGTAAAAAGCCCTTAAAGGGAATGTGTCGCTAGAAATGTTTTTTTTTTTTTTTTTTCAGTTAAACAATTATTATTTGAGTGATTACACATTGTTTTCATTTTTTCACAAGTCAGGAAATATTATAAATTCGATTCTAATTTATAACATTTCCATGTTCTGGCCACTAGAGGGAGCAGTTCCCAAAATTGCAGCATTGTCAATGTGGTAAAGCAACCTCATTGCTTTATGCTGCAAATTTGGGGTGGACACACTTGCTCTAGTCTCCTCACACTATCCCCCCCCCCTTATTCTGGCTAGTGCCAGGAGAAGGAGGGGTTTGAATCTTCAAACCTCCTAAACTGTGTGCCGCCATTTTCTGAGCGTCTGCACAGTGTAGGAAGATTAGATACAGTGGTAAGCAGACAGTATAACACTAACATACACGAACATAATACACACATCACATACACAAACATAACTTACCTGCTCCTGTTGCCGCCTCCGCTCCTATTCCTTGCGCCTTCGCTTCCTTGAACATATGGCCGGAAGCCACGGCCGGAAGTCATCATCTTACTGTCCGGCAGCGGCTTCCGGTCCACATGAAAATGTCGCCGGATTTCGTTCTGCGAATGTGCTTAGTTTTGGTCTGTGTGGGAGCGGCGCATGCGCCGTTCCCACACAGACGGCGCACGCTGCAGAGAATGGAACGGCTCCCGTTCGCATTCTCTATGGGGTTGTATGATGCGGTATTCCATCTCTGTATGTGTCGTTAATCGACAAATACAGAGATGAAAAAAAAATGGCAGCCCCCATAGAGAAGTAAAAGTAACAACAAAGTAAAAAGTAGAACACGAGAACACATAAAATGTATGTTATCATATTAAAAGCAATATGATAAAAAAATAAAATAAATTCATGACACCTTCCCTTTAAGGCCCTATTCACAGAGTTTTTTGCAAGTGGAAAAATCTGCCTGAAAATTCCTTCAGGAATTTTGAGGCAGATTTTGACCAGCTGGCAGAACTCTTGCTGCGTTTTTCGCTGCATTTTTTTGCCATGGCCGTTGAGCGCCACAGGCGAAAAGCGATGCGAAAACCGCTTTCTCTGCCTCCCATTGACTTCAATGGGAAGTCGGAGACGGAAAAGCCTGAAGAAAGGGCATGCCGCTTTTTCCCGTGATAATTTTTTGGGAGTTTGGCAGGCATTTTCAGAAGTTTTTTTTGGTGCGGTTTCTGTGTCAAAAACCACGCCAAAAAACTCAGTGTGAACTATTACAGCTCAGCCTGGTAGAGGTGATAGCGGCAGAAGTGATGCAACTACATGATAGCTTCTTCTATGCTTTAGGCCCCCTGCACACGACCATAAAAAAGTATGGGAGCACGGGCCGAAAATACGGGCGGCTGTCCGCGGCTGACTGTGCCCGCAATCACGGCCCGTGTTTACAGGCACATCTGTGCAGGGGCGGACATACCGCATGTGCAGCCGGTGCAGCTGCACAAGGGCCCCGCGTGGGAAGGGGGCCCGTTCCTCTGCTGGCCGACTCAGTTCTCAGCTGCGCGATGCTGAGGACTGAGACAGAGGCCCGTGGACCACTGGCGTAGCTATAGGGGCCGCAGCGGTCGCAATTGCGACCGGGCCCCGAAGCCAGGGGGGCCCACGGCCCCCCGCACCACATCAATAAAAAGTTACTATAGTAACTCGGGCCGCGGGCCCCTGTTACTATAGTAACATACTTTACTTACCTTCCTGGTTCCGGATCGCAGCGGAGGTCCTGACGTCAGGCGCTGTGCGCAGCGCATGACGTCACAGCGCTATGCCGCCGCGCACAGCATCGAGACTACAGAACTCCCGCCGCGGCCGAAGAGGAAGGTAAGATAGCCCTGACTGGCGGGGTCCGACTCCTGGGACCCGCCAATCAGCTGTTTTGAAGGGGCCGCAGCACTCGTACGAGAGCTGCTCCCCTTCATTCCTGTCACTTCATTCCGGTCACACTGTGAATCGGTTTCGGCGATTCACAGTGTGGGCGAGTAGTGAAATGAAGGGGAAGCAGCTCTCGTACGAGTGCTGCGGCCCCTTCAAAACAGCTGATTTGCGGGTCCCGGGCGACACATCAGCTATTGATGGCCTATCCTGAGGATAGGCCATCAATGTTTAGGGACTGCACAACCCCTAAGCCTACGATGTAGCAGGCTTAGGGGGCCCATGAGACAGGATCACAGATTGTGTGATGCTGTCTGCTGGGCCCTGTATCTAAGCCAATCACATGGTAGGCTTAGATACATGGCCCATGCGTGATCCTGTCTGCTGGGCCCTGTATCTAAGCCTACCACACTGTAGGTTTAGATACAGGGCCCCAGCACACAGTAATCTTATACTGTATAAGATTACTGTCTGCTGGACCCTGTATCTAAGCCTACCTTGTGGTAGGCTTAGATACAGGGTCCCACAGACAGTATCACACATGGGCCCTGTATCTAAGCCTTAGGGTATGTGCACAGACACTAATTACGTCCGTAAGTGACGGATGTATTTCGGCCGCAAGTACCGGACCGAACACACTGCAGGGAGCCGGGCTCCTAGCGTCGTACTTATGTACGACGCTAGGAGTCCCTGCCTCGCTGTGGGACAACTGTCCTGTACTGTAATCATGTTTTCAGTACCGGACAGTTGTCCGGCAGCGAGGCAGGGACTCCTAGCGTCGTACATAACTATGATGCTAGGAGCCCGGCTCCCTGCAGTGTGTTCGGTCCGGTACTTGCGGCCGAAATACGTCCGTCAATTCCGGACGTAATTAGTGTGTGTGCACATACCCTAACACATGTGTTACTAATCATTTTTTGTGTGTTTTCTTACAGGTTCGGTCGTTGGACTACGGCGGATTCCAGGACTACTTCGATGACAGCTTTTTTTTTTATTAATAAAATGGTTAATGAGGGTTGTGTTTTTTTTTTTTATTTCAATAAAATATTTTTTCTATGTCTTTGTGGTTTTTTTTAAACTATATTACTACCGCCTTAGTAATGGCCGCCGGCTGATTGACAGCATCCATTGCTAAGGCAGGGCTTAGTGTTAGCCGGTGCAGAGGCTAACACTAACCCCCTTTATTACCCCGGTACCCACCGCCACCAGGGGTGCTGGGAAGAGCCGGGTACCATCCAGTACTTGACCATCTGTAGTGATGGTCGGCCACTGGGGTGGCCGCAGGCTGGTATTATCAGGAGGGGAAAGGCCAGATACAGTGGCCCTTCCTACCCTGGTGATGCTAGGCTGCTGCTGCTTTATTGTATCTGGCTGGTTATGAAAATGGGGGGGACGCCACGTCATTTAAAAAATAATTGGAAAGAACGATGTCGGGTCCCCCCCAATTTTCATAACCAGCCAGATACAACACAGCAGCAGCAGGCAGCATTACAAGGGTGGGAAGGGCCACTGTTTTTGGCCTTCCCCAGCCTAATACTACCAGCCTGCGGCCACCCCGGTGCCTGCCCGTCACTACAGCTGGTCGGGTACTGGTTTGTACCCGGCTCTTCCCAGTACCCCTGGTGGCGGTGGGTACCGGGGTAATAATGGGGGTTAGTGTAGACTCTGCACCGGCTAACATTAAGCCTCGCCTTAGTAATGGAGGTTGTCAATCAGCCAGCGGCCATTACTAAGGCGGTGATAATAAAGTTTAAAAAGATACAAGCACATAGAAATTTTTTTTATTGAAATAAAAACACAACCCTCATTAACCATTTTATTGAGAATAAAAAAAACGCCGTCATTGAAGTCCTCGTATCCGAAGTCCAACAACCGAACCTGTAAAAAAAACACAAACACACAAAAATAATCAGTAACACATAAAGAAGCAAAATTATTATTCTTACCTTTCCTGGGTCCAGCGCTGGAGCCGCAATGTCAGCGAGCTGGGCCCTGTATCTAATCCTATCATGTGTGATACAGTCTGCTGAGCTGTGTATCTAATCCAATCATGTATGATACTGTGCTGGGCCCTATATCTAATCCGATCATGTGTGATACTGTCTGCTGAGCCACTGTATCTAATCCTATCATGTGTGATACTGTCTGCTGAGCCACTGTATCTAATCCTATAATGTGTGGTACTGTCTGCTGAGCCACTGTATCTAATCCTATCATGTGTGATACTGTCTGCTGAGCCACTGTATCTAATCCTATCATGTGTGGTACTGTCTGCTGAGCCACTGTATCTAATCCTATCATGTGTGGTACTGTCTGCTGAGCCACTGTATCTAATCCTATCATGTGTGATACTGTCTGCTGGGCCACTGTATCTAATCCTATCATGTGTGATACTGTCTGCTGAGCTGTGTATCTAATCCTATCATGTGTGATACTGCCTTCTGAGCCACTGTATCTAATCCTATCATGTGTGATACTGTCTGCTGAGCCACTGTGTCTAATCCTATCCATAGTTTATAGGGTCGTAGTGCTATAGATATGCTATGCTGTCTCCTATACACACACTTTTTTTTGGGGCGGACACATATGTATTGGGGCTATTTCCCGGACATTTTAAGCCCTGAGGGTATGTTCACACGGCAGCGTCTGTTACGGCTGAAATTACTGTGCTGTTTTCAGGAGAAAACAGCACCGTAATTTCAGCCGTAATGGCATGTGCAGGCGTCTTTTGCTGCGTCCACTACGGAAGTAATTGAAGCTGGTTTTCCATGGAGTCCATGGAAAACGGCTCCATTTACATCTGAAGAAGTGACAGGCAGTTTTTTACGCGCCGCCTTTCGACAGCGGCGCGTAAAAAAAAATGACCATCGGCACAGAACATCGTAAGACCCATTCAAATGAATGGGCAGATGTTTTCCGACGCTTTTGAGCCGCATTTTCGGATGTAATTCAATGCTAAAACGCCCAAATTACGTCCGTAAATAGTGTGTGTGTGAACCCAGCCTTAGTGACGCCCCGGCTGCTAGTGCTGCATTGTTGGGTCACTTAGGAGACCCAGCGATGCAGCTGAAAGCGGACCGTCGGCCATGAGAAGTTTGCGGGGTGGGGGGGGGGGGGGGCCCTGGCACATTATCTGCACAGGGGCCTTTTGCAGTCTGTGTCCGCCACTGCATCTGTGAGCATGGGGCCTCACCATGCACAAGACTACATCACATAGGAACGTCTTGAGACACCGTTTGGAAATTTCAATGCATTTGAAACTTGGCAGCAGCCACATGCACATTTTGTCATCATGTGCAATTGCAGCAATAGCTGCACCCCATAGAAAGCATTAAAAAATGCCCGGGAAATAAAGGGTCAATTCAGACGATGAGGTGCTGTTAAAAACCTCTTTAGAAAACTGCATCTAAAAACGCATAATTGCTGTAAAACGAATGTAGTTTTCAGATGCAGTTTTAACTGCACCTCCATCGCAACGCCTGAATGGACCCTAAATCACGCAACGGTCCCCTTGTGCAAATTAACTTTCTTGACAGGACACAAGTATCTGGTCAGCTGTAGGCTTTATTGAATATTTGTGACCCATTCATCACCTGTACTCCGCTTCTGTACCAACTTAGTTGCTCGGCTGTATCCAGCAATATCTACTGAAATATACATACATACATACATACATACATACATACATACATACATACATACATACATACATACATACATTTACATTTTACATGCAATAAATCATAAAAAATATAGACAGGGCATTGCAAATCTGTCCTGCTAGTCCGCAGCACGCAGATTTATCAACAAGGAACTTTATATGTAAGGAGGGATAGGAAACCTTAAAAGATGAAAAGAGACTTCAAATTATGGAGTGAGATGGGATTAGTTTGTTGTTTAGGTGACGGCTGGAGGTCAATGTGAGGGGGCAGGAGGTGCTGCGGGGCAGGGGTAAGAGCAGTGTATATATGTGTGTGATCTGGGGCTGAAGCATGGCCTCATTGAGAAGTATAGCCTCTGAGAATGCCGTGTGCCGCCTGCGCTAATGACAGGGCTTGCCTGGTAATTAAAGGAAAATCACTGAGGACCTTTTCTTCCCAGACAGCGGCAGCATCCTGTGATTAATCCCCGGCACGGCACCTCGCTCTAATGAGGCCTACCACAGGGGACAAGCGGGGGAGGTGTGCACCACCACCAGACGCTTCTTATTAACGCATAAATAAGACCCCATGTCCTCTTCCAATACATTTTCATGGGACAATGACACAGATGAAGCACAGCATCACATCACACCCCCCTGCGACACAATGTTCCCGTGCGCCTTTCCGTGCAGGGAGGAGGACACATAAATGCTGAAAAAGAGAAATGGTTAATTAATCCCTTCACTGTCAGATGGGAAGACGAGCTCAGCAGAGCGCTTCTGCTGATCCTCCGCTCCCCATTACAATTAACGCACTCCTGATCCCGCTCCCAAAGCAAGCATACACCAGTAATTACAGCATTCATTTCACATGAAAGGATGGAAAAGATGGAAGGTTTGTGTAACCCTAGATTATGGGCGTAGTAGCCATATTGATCTTTCTGGGCCAGAGATCCATTGCAAACTACAGTAGCTTTTAGGGGATCAATAGGTGACTCCCTTTTCGCATGTGGTTAGTAAATCAGAAGATGAAGCAAAGCTAAGAAATTCACAAATCTTTTCTTTAGATTGCAGGAAAAAAATGTAGATCTCTGATTAGAACTTTATTTGCTAACAGACAATATTTAGGGTTTGGGCCTTCATTGATTTTTAGTCACGGAGATAATTTAATAAAGTTTATTGCCTGGTCGTCCCCTGGACCTGTTCTGCACAAGTATATCTATAGACCACTGTTCCCCAAATTGTGGTTCTCCAGCTGTTTCAAAGTTACTACTCACAGCATTACAGCTTACTAATATACATTTGGTAGGTTAGCAAGAAGTAGTGGATGCATGGAAATATAACTACAGGATCAGACTACACAGGGTATGTTTGTAGTCTGTTACCATGGAAACACATCGGTCTCAATAGGAGATGTAGATAAAAAATTATAGACTTTTCATTTAGACTATTTTGTAAAGTTGCTTACATTTTCACTTCAGATGCATCTAAACAATAAAACCTTTACTCTAATCTGAACCTGTGGTCTTGCTTCCACTGAATAGACCAGCAGCCCATTTGGTCCGTTAGAAATAAACAAATTTAGTATTTAACTGTTTATAGATGAGCGGTACATTGTGATAAACTGCAGTCATCCATTATGGAGATTGTATGATGCCTTGGGCTGCATTCGGTTGGATGTATTAAAGCTCCATACACGTCAATAACGGGATTGTATCCGGTCATGGAAAAAAGAAGGGGATCCTTTCCCAAACAAGACCTTTGCTTGTTCTGATGGAATCTGAATCCCTTCTTGGCACGAAATATACGACTCCTACACAGAGGTGTAAAAAAAACCTTACTCTGCATCTACAAAATGAATGTATTCTATGTTGTAGATACTGGTGAAGATTTACTAAGCTGTCGAAGATTTAGATAGCATAAACTTAGACCAGGCAGTCTTAAATTGCGCCAAATTTATCACAGTGGCGCATGCTGTAAAACAAATTTGACACATTTTGCTATGGCATGTTCACATCTGCATTGGAGGCTCCATTAGGGACCTCCGTCACAGATCCAGTCTAAAAATGCCGGAAACAATAGCGCACGGACACCATGCCTGAAACCCGACGAAAACCCGTTAGTCATTGGGATCCGTCGGGCGCCGGTGATGTCTGTCATACGACTTATTCGGTGGTTCCAGCATTTTCCATTAGGAGCAGAACAATGGAAACAGGCCATTCGTTTCCATCTGGCATGTCACTTTAAGTCACACCCCTTCCTCACTAAGCCACACCCCTTATAAAAAGTGTCTAATAATGCATAAACATCTGTTCTTAAAGAGGCTCTGTCACCAGATTTTGCAGCCCCTATCTGCTATTGCAGCAGATAGGCGCTGCAATGTAGATTACAGTAACGTTTTTATTTTGAAAAAACGAGCATTTTTGGCCAAGTTATGACCATTTTTGTAGTTATGCAAATGAGGCTTGCAAAAGTCCAAGTGGGTGTGTTTAAAAGTAAAAGTCCAAGTGGGCGTGTATTAGGTGCGTACATCGGGGCGTTTTTAATACTTTTACTAGCTGGGCGCTCTGATGAGAAGTATCATCCACTTCTCTTCAGAACGCCCAGCTTCTGGCAGTGCAGACACAGCGTGTTCTCGAGAGATCATGCTGTGACGTCACTCACAGGTCCTGCATCGTGTCAGACGAGCGAGGACACCGGCACCAGAGGCTTCAGTTGATTCTGCAGCAGCATCGCCGTTAGCAGGTAAGTCGATGTAGCTACTTACCTGCAAACGCCGATGCTGCTGCAGAATCATCTGTAGCCTCTGGTGCCGATGTGTCCTCGCTCGTCTGACACGATGCAGGACCTGTGAGTGACGTCACAGCGTGATCTCTCGAGAACACGCTCTGTGTCTGCACTGCCAGAAGCTGGGCGTTCTGAAGAGAAGTGGATGATACTTCTCATCAGAACGCCCAGCTAGTAAAAGTATTAAAAACATCCCGATGTACGCACATAATACACGCCCACTTGGACTTTTACTTTTAAACACACCCACTTGGACTTTTGCAAGCCTCATTTGCATAACTACAAAAATGGTCATAACTTGGCCAAAAATGCTCGTTTTTTAAAAATAAAAACGTTACTGTAATCTACATTGCAGCGCCGATCTGCTGCAATAGCAGATAGGGGTTGCAAAATCTGGTGACAGAGCCTCTTTAAATTAGTTTAAAATTTAATGTGACAAAGTTTGGCGCATTTTTCGACACATTCTAGACGTAGACATAGTAATAAATCTGCCCCACTATTGTATGGCTCGAGCACACAGAACTTTCTGCGGTTCACAGTACTCGGCTTGTCCCGTTGCTCTTTCTATGGTGCAGAACATCCTGGTGGATTATTTGGCTTGAGGTTAATCTGCTCATAGTTGTGCTGAGCAAGGAAGGCATAGAGCGGCATTATCAGAAGACCATCCAGGATGATGAGAGGAAGCAGCGTGGAAGGTGGTGGCTGAGATTTCAACTTCTGACCCTGAACTCTGAATGAGAAAAATAAAGTTGTAAATCTTCTGCCGGCGCTCACAGGTGCATTTAATTTGTAATGAGCAGCCATATTAATGACAAACAGAGGCTGCGGTCAGCGAAGAACCGGGAGAGGATAAAACAAGAGGTGTCACTGGGCCCCCGGGGTGCTGCAGGCGTCTTCCACACACGTCAGGGAGGGGGGCAACAATGACATCACTGCACGGAATGGAGAAAAAATGGACAGAAAAAACCAGTCGCGTCGATACATGCAATGTCTCAATCTTTAAACCTATTGCTGCCACAATAGGCTTCTCTTTGGTCAACTAGATTACTTGTAATTATTTATTTTGGTTAGTTATATAGCGCCAACATATTACGGAGCGCTGTACAGAGGTCCTCTTTTACTCTCCCCATTGGGGCTCACAATCTAAATTCCCTATTGGTATGTTTTTGGGGTAATGATTTTTTTTGTAACGCCTGATGCACATACTGTATATCATTTATAAATGGTGTCCTTTGCACAAAACATTATTATATTTAATCGTACATATACAAAATTAAATATAAGCTAAAGCTAGCCATACATTATGGATTTCAGAACGATTTGACGTTCATGGCTGGTCTGTGAAGGTTGTTCTTCTGGACGACTATCCACAGGTTAAAATGACAAATGGCTGATCGATCTTTGCTTTATTCTGTGGCCTGGTCTGGGCTTCTATTGATGAGATGTAGATCTGACTTTACAAGCCTGCACCCGAAAACGTCCGAAAAATCCGACCCTGAAAATCAAGTCTTCCACAGATATGTCTTAGGTCGGTGTCCGTCACGCTCGTTCGGTCTAAATTGTCCTTTTCAACCAAATAAAATCTCTAGTGTTCATTCCCTATCTTCTAACTAATCTAATAGGCTCTATGATGCTGATAACTACAGTGTAATTTTTTTTTTTTTAAAAACAACTTTTATTATTTGTAACGTTATGAGCATTTTTCTAAATATACTAATGTGGCTCTTATACACAAATAGGAGGTGACGCTTTCTTTTCACTCTGGAGGGTGTAATGTTTTCTGTGTGACGCTGTCCAATCAGCATACAGCTTCTCCCCGTCCCTGCCCAGTAACACAGCGTGATCATATAGTATACAGCTTCCATTCCCGACTGTGTTTTAAACTGGTGATATCTCCGGTTGTGTCACAGCTAGAACTGCGATCTTGGTGCCATGTGATAGATTAGAATCTCCTTTTATATGCCACCAGAACCGCTATTCTAGGTGTCCACAGCTGGAGATATGGCTGTTTGAAGGGATCCACCCACCCCTTCCCTCCAGCCTCAGTCTGTCACACTGTGTGAAGCAGCTTCATGCTGATAGGATGGCCTCAGAGGCTGTGAGGAGGCTCCACCTCAGGAGAATCGCTGCTGTTTACGCCCACTTGGCTACTATAGCCTAATTTACATATTTAGAAAAAAGCTCATAACTTTTAAAATACGCTTTTTGGGGCACAACTTTCACCAGTATTATCAGTGTGACGTTGCCTATTAGATTAGCTAGGAGATGGGGCTTTACCAAACTAGTGACAGATCCTCTTTTAAAAAAAAGCCTACAATTTGATAAAGGTCATTTGTGCGCATTTTGTGGCTGCCCATTAAAATTGCAGAACACGTTCTAAAATATAGCATGTTTCAAGTGCCGTTCCTTCCAACGTACGTGACATTACATAAGAGTATATGAAAAAAATATATTTCCTTGTATAGTTGCTTGACCCTTGCAGAGTAGCAGGATGGGACTATGTATAGCCTATTTAAAACTACCAACTTTCATAACACGTGGGTGAAAAAGACAATGATGGGACCCATGTATAAAAATCATTGGTGGAGGGAAATGTTGGCATTTACTCTCTAAATGATCATAACTTTTCAACAAACTTTGCATAAACCAATAGTACAAGTGAATATAAGAAACTTTGTAATATATCTTGTTAGACAAAAATACCTTTTTCTCCACTTATGAGGCTCCTTTCTGCTCTGGGCAAAACTGATCGTGTTCTGCTTAGTGCAGGGCCTGGGGGTCGTGACACAGATCAAAAAAGTGAGAATGATTGTGTCATGCACCGCCCCCTCAGGCCCTGCACTACGGATGAGTGTATGTTCACACGCAGAGTCAAAAACTTCTCAAAATACGGAGCTGTTTTCAAGAGAATTTTCAGACGTTTTTTGTGCCACTCGCGTTTTTCACAGTTTTTTACGGCCGTTTTTGGAGGTTTTTTTTCCCCAATAGAGTCTATGGAAAACGGCTCCAAAAACGTCCCGATTTTTCGGGCGTTTACAGCCCGAAAAACGGACGAAAATAGGCCGTGTGAACATACCCTTACACTAAATCCGTTTTGCCCCGAGTTTTCCTTCCAAAAGCTTTTGACGTGTTGGTTGTTGTTGTATGGCCTCTTCATAAATACGGTAATTTTGCAGTATCCTCATGCGTCAGACTGTATAAGATTCTATAGCTGTCATGAGGTCTCATTATATATTGCGACATCATCATCTAAATGTCACATGACTAGACTTAGTGGAGTTGGTGTTCTAAGACTGTATGGGGGGGGGGGTTTCCCTGAATTATGCTATTTTTGATGCTAAATATATTACCCCCACAGTGAGCTGTAATACACAGGTGGATTAGGCTGTACAGGTCGCCCAAGGATAAACAAAGCTATAAGGAGATGACATTATAGGTGGAGATGACGTTCAGTTGGGGCTCCTAGATCTGATTAATACTGACGTGTCGTTCATAGACAGCGGAGGATCCATTGTTGTGGGTTGACCTGATATTCATGAGATTTTAATGAATCTGGCCACAGAGCCCAATAACGTTCAGGTAGGATCTTGGTGATATCGCTGACTCCTACAACGCTTATCTTTTATAGGTAGAATAAACACAACCTGCAGATCCACATTATGACGAGAGTTGAAAATACACGAGAACGTGAATCCTGAATACCACATCGCTGAAATAGAAGACATGTAAGTAGTACTGTGAGACTATGGGGGTCTCTTATTGGTATATTAGATGTATTATGTATTTTTGCCATTCTTCCCAACATTTCACATGCTTTTTTTTTCTATTCACTCACAACAAGCAAAGATTTTGAAAGTGGTGAGGAATCAAAACAGTCTTGTTTACATTCAATGGTTAAAAGCTTTTTTTGGCCTATTTCTGCTCACATAGCTGAGAGTTTGGAACAATGTATTGGTGCAGGAAATTTCTCTACTGCCACCTCCTGGAGCAATATAGTAAATGTATTCATCCAAATCTATTGATCAATTCCAAAACGAGGACATTTCATTTGTGAAAAATGGTAGAGGGATTCGAGGTCACAGTAGGAAGTGCCTATACAGTCACGTTACTGCTGATAATGTCATTGGTCTCAATGTAACGGGTTTGGTTTATGTTGTTTCAAAAGTTATCACTTTAAGGCCGGCACAATGGCTGCTTCCTCTGGTTACAGGTGAACTTGAAACTATTTTGTATCTGGAACATAAGTGATGAACCTTTTCAGAGAATGTATTATAAAAGGAAGGTATCAATAATCTGTGTTTTACTGACCCAATATTTATCAGATTACAAGCCAGAAATGTAGATGGACAAGTTTTCACTTTGAGGCACAGGCCGCATAAATGATGTTTAATGCCACAAGAAAGACGAAAGACAGGGATATATATCGATGCATCATGGATGACCCCAAGATTGACTTGAGTGAAGCGTTTAACCCCAGCTAACAAAAATACAAAGGTGGAAGTATAATCCCCTGACTGCATGTGCAAGTTGTTGTATACTCGGTTGGATGGTGTTTTACTGCCCTCTAGAGTCTGCACTGATTAACTACAGGGGATTGCCTAGTTTAGACTTCACTTTTCTTTTCCTGTCATAATAGAGCACTGTCCGGAGCTGATAATGGGCACAATTGATGGCCCTCCCCCACTAGAAGCCAAAGTTGACAGCTCAGCCAAACCCTTTTCAAATGGAAGCCCCCAAATAACAAGCTGAATGGGGGGGAGACATACTGCTGGGTCCCTCCATGATGAGATTCTATCTGGGTTAAACAGTAATGTCCTCCCATTTACCTTAGGATCTTCTTTTAAAAGGGGTTTTAAACATTTACTTTTTCTGTCCAGACCAGTCAACCTCTTAGGCCTCACACTTTCGTGCAGGTGCGTAGACAAAGGCTCCTGGGCCCGGGGCAAAAGTTCAGCTTGGACCCCCACCCACTTCTCTTAACGGCCGATGGCCGCGGTCCACCTATAACTAATCTATCAATGTGTGTGTGTATATATATTATGTATGTATAATAAATAAACAAAAATATATAATATAGTAGTCCTCAATGAATTAGAATATCATCAAAAAGTTAATTTATTTCAATTCAAAAAGTGAAACTCCTATATTATATAGATTCAGTACACACAGAGTGATCTATTTCCAGCATTTTTTCTTTTAATGTTGATTATGGTAACCGCTAATGAAAACCCAATATTTAGTCTCTGAGAAATTTTGAATATTGGCTATAAGTTGAAGATTGTAGACTCATGGTGTCACACTCTAATCAGCTAATCAACACAAAACACCTGCAAAGGTTTCCTAAGCCTCTAAAAGGACGGGTCTGTTTCTCAGTGTCCATAGTCGTGTTTTCAGATGAAAGTAAATTTTGCATTTCATTTGGAAATCTCGGTCCCAGAGTCTGGAGGAAGAGCGGAGAGGCGTCAATCCAAGTTGCTTGCGGTCCAGTGTGAAGTTTCCAGTCAGTGATGGTTTGGGGGCCACGTCATCTGCTGGTGCTGGTCCACTGTGTTATATCAAGTCCAGAGTCAGCGCAGCGTCTACCAGGACATTTCCGAGCACTTCATGCTTCCCTCTGCTGAGAAGCTTTATGGAGATGCTGATTACATTTTCCAGCAGGACTTGGCACCTGCCCGCACTGCCAAAAGTACCAATACCTGGTGTAATAACCACAGTATCACTGCGCTTGATTGGCCAGCAAACTCGCCTGACCTAAACCCCATAGAGAATCTATAGGGTATTTATTTCAGTTACTTATATAGCACCAACATATTACACAGGTCCTCTTTTACTGTCCCCATTGGGGCTCACAATCTAAATTCCCGAACACACAAACTCCATGCAGCTGTTGTCCTTGGTTGGATTTGAACCCAGGACCCCAGCGCTGCAAGGCAATAATGCTAACCAACGAGCCACCGTGCTGCCCCTATTGTCAAGAGGAAGATGAGACAGCAGACCCAACAATGCAGACGAGCTGAAGGCCGATATCAAAGCAACCTGGGCTTCCATAACACCTCAGCAGTGCCACAGTCTGATCGCCCCCATGCCACTCTGCATTGATGCAGTAATTCATGCAAAAGGAGCCCGACCAAGTATTGAGGGCATATACTGTACAGACTTTTCAGTAAAATTTTGGTATTCAAAATCATATACACATATCTATCTATCTATCTATCTATCTATCTCTCTATCTATCATATTCTATATCATATACTATCTATCTATCTATCTATCTCTCTATCTATCTATCTCTCTCTCTATCTATGATGAAGAGAAAAGACTGGTGGCCTAACATCGAGATCTACTTGTCGATAGTGATCTGCTCTTTGGACACCATTGGATTACAGTCTAGTACTTTCAGCCCAGCACTCTTTGGGTTACAAGTCTTATTACTTGAATACAGCTAAAGAATATTCTACACAATGTTAATGTTTTTTCTTTTTAAACACCATTCGATGATTCATCAGTCGTTGCACAGGCTGCAGGTACAGAACGTTCTTCGTTACAACAGAATCGACGACCGTGTCCTGAACATTGCAAAAATGTAAAATCATTGGGGCAGATTTACTAAATTGTATAAGATTCAGACGGAATAAACTCAGACCAGGCAGTCTGAAGATGCGTCAAATTGATCGCAGTGGCGCACGCTGTGTCCTATAAATTTGGTGCATCTTGCTAGACACTTTCCTCCCCCTTATATCAACTTTTGGTTGGTTTAGTTTTCGTTTAGCACATTTAAAGCCACACCCCTTTTCTGGACACTTTAAAAGTGTCTAGTGAGGCACAAACATCCGTTCTTAAATTAGCCTGAAATTAAACGTGCCAAATATTTTGCCACATTCTTGACTCAGACACTAGTAAATTTTCCCTAATGACTGCAGAAAAAAATGACAAAACTCAAACACCCTGCTAATAGATTTCCAGGACATTAAGTAAGGCCTTGTTCACATGAGCATTAGAGGCTCCGTTATAGGGACCTCCGTCGCAGATCCGGCCGAGAATACCGGAGACTATTGCATGCTGCACTATTGTCACTGGTAAAATCACGGACACCTCGACGGAACCCATTAAAGACAATATGTACCGTCGGCTGGCGTCAGTTGTTCAATGGAACCGCTTCTTCCATTATTCCCTTATTCAGCTCCCCTGACGGAGCAGAACAACAGAACACACAGACGCAGGCGTGATCATAGCCTATACTCCTACTAGTTATTGAGCCCCACATCACAAAATCACTAAACTGGAGCCCCAGGCTGTCAGGAAGGTTCACCAAAGACTGATTCCTATGGCTTCATTCAGATGTCCATATAAGAGGGGTATTCGTAAGGTCACATTTGTGGCTCAGTGTGTGCTAAACCTAAAATAATTATTCTTTCTAAATACATTCTACCTCCCCTTGCTTGTATTCAATAGCTGGATCTCCATGTACATGTGCAGTTTCCCTGTCTTCAGCGCATGGAGAACATCTATATTGCTCTCCCCTGCACTGTCAAAGCGCCAAAGAAACGCCCCCAGAACCACCAAACGCTTCTGGGAACTGTTGTTCCTAGTTCGAATCGACGGTCACTTAGTTTGAGTACCCAGGCGGCCCATTTTGCTGTTTGAAGGGACACAAGGGGTTAAAATACTTAGGCCTCAAGCACACATCAGTGGCCATTTTATACGGCCGCAAATCACGAATCGGCAAAACACGGCTTCCGTGTGTGGTCCTTAGTTTTAACGGACCAATAAATAGAATGGCCGAGACTGATCCGCAAAACCGGACGGGAATAGGACCTGTTCCATTTTTTCCACGTGTGGCCATTCTGCAAAAAAATATAAGTATGCATGGCCACATAGCAATGAATGGGTCAGTGTTCTATCCGTTAAAAAATTCGGATAGCACACTGAAGTGTTCTTGAGGCCTTGACTGGTGGCTCTGAGTAAGTATATTTCTGCTGGGGCAGTTTCTATTCATAAGTTGACTCTGTAAAAACATCTGATTGTAGGACGACCCCTTTAAAGCTTCTTATTGAAGCTTTACAATATTAAATGGCATAAACCGGATCGGATCCTGTCATTGGACAGAAGGAAAACTTAAAACAAGTATACTATATCCCATACTATATTTTTAATGAGAGAAAAAAATCTTGTATAAAACAAATATCACTGTAAATAAGATAGTGGTCAAAATGTTTAGTTGGTCATCCGATCACCTGCGCATCTACCGGAGAGTCCTTGTATTATCTTCATGTTGGTGTCTTGGCTATCAGCCGATTTGCTGGTATTTGCTGCCACACAGTGGTTACATCTCTTATTGCATATGAAATCTATATTTTATGCAAAATGGGTTCACATTTTATAACCAAATTAACTTTTTTTCTTTGCTCCAATGAGTTTACAATAATACAATTTGCAACTTTGTAAGTACAAAATAAAAAAACATATATACATTATATACACCTCTTATGCAGTACTTTGTGCCCCAGCTGCTGCTTCTTTATAGTTACAATATGTGCGGTCTGATTCTACAGTCACTTCTCCCCCGCTTCTAGTTACCCCACCCCTGGGCACTGTAGAAGCATCTGTGCTCAGAGCAGGTCAGGTTTTTGTTTTTTACACAGATTGCATGTTATATATCACAGATTGCATGTTATATATCATATGTTATATATAAGGAAACATCTGAGCTGCATTTTATCTCTGAAATCTCAACATGCACAGTTGTGTCAATGTGTGAAATGGATGGAGGAAGATTTTACAGGCTACAACATTGAGAGAAGGAGAATAGAGCATGGAATGCCCACTGAGCTCTGAACTTGCAGACCCACAAGCAGGCGTGGAGGGGAAATCGTCAATATAGTTATCAGCCAACAGCATAGTGTAACTGGAACCTCTCCGGGTACAAATGCATAGCTGTAACATTTTTCCACAGCTGAGGTGCACATAGCTCTAAAGGAAGACATAAAAAGGTTTCCTTTTTGAATTCTAATAGTCCATTAGACTACTTTGTGTCTTTTTTTCTTTTCATTTATTATCAGGGAGCAGTCACTGTGATAATAGGGGAGCAGGTGACAACGCCACACACTAGTAAGTGATTGACAACATTACTAGGTGGCTACACTGTTCAATTAAATTGGCAATAATTGGTTCTGGGATATGACCAGTATGTGCTTGGCAAGGTAAGGGTTAAGCTGGGTTCAAAGCCCAGAATGTTGAAAGTTCTGGCCCGGTAAATTTAGACAATTGTGGCTGACTACCAAGTCTCTTTGAGTAGCTTACAGAAAAATAAAAAATACATCTGAACAGTGGGTACTTGGAGCTCCTTTAGTGGGTACTTCAAGTTGCCCTTTTTGGGCCGAAACCCATTCTTAAATAGCGTTACCTGCCTAAGCTAAATATGTTACCAATTAACCCTTAACCTCATTTAGCTGATACTCCTGCCTGTTTGTGTGTCTCATATGTACGCTATATGTGGACAAAAGTATTGGGACACCTACACGTTACACCTACAGGAGCTTTTATGACTTCCTATTCTAAATCTATAGACATTAATATGGAGTTGGTCCTCCCTTTGCAGCTAAAACAGGTTCCAATCTTCTGGGAAGACTTTCTACAAGATTTTGGAGCGTCCGTGGAAATTTTTGCCCAATCACACAGAAGAGCAATTGTGAGGTCAGACACTGATGTTGGAGGAGGGGTCCAGGCTCACAATCTCAGTTATAGTTCACTACAAAGGTGTTGGATGAGGTTGAGGTCAGGACTCTGTGCGGCCAGTCAAGTTCTTCCACACCAAATTCATCCAGCCATGTCTTTATGGATTGTGCTTTGTGTACTGGGGCACAGTCATGCTGGAACAGAAAAGGGCCGAACCCCAAACTGTTCCCACAAAGTTGGAAGCTACAATTGACCAAAATGTCTTCGTATGGTGAAGCATTAAGATTTCCTTTCACTGCAACAAATGGGGCCACCTCCTTCACCAAACTTTACAGTTGGGATAATGCAGTCAGGCAGGTAACGTTCTCCTGACATTCGCCAAACCCAGACTCGTACATCAGACTACCCGATAGAGAAGCGCGATTCGTCACTCCACAGAACGTGTTTCCACTGCTCCAGAGTCCAGTGCTCAGGCGCATAGAACATTAATGTCGCCCACGCTCTGCTGACTCCGTAACTGCAGAGTTCCAAACCTCCTTTGGCATTAACATCAGCACGGAAACTGTGCGCCGGGAGCTTCATGCCATCGGCTTACATGGCCGAGCAGCTGCATGCCAGCCATACATCATCAAGCACAATGCCGAGTATCTGATGGACAAGTCTGGGTTTGGTGAATGGCAGGAGAACGTTACCTGCCTGACTGCATTGTGCCCACTATAAAGTTTAGTGGAGGAGGGATAATGCTATGGGGTTGTTTTTCATGGGTCGGCCTCAGGTCCTTATTTCTAGTGAAGGAAAATTTTAATGATTCAACATACCAAGACATGTAGAACAATTGTAGCTTCCAACTTTGTGAGAATAGTTTGGGGTTCGGCAATTTTCTTTTCCAGCATGACTGTGCCCCAGTGCACAAAGCAAGAGCAAGATCCACAAAGACGCGGTTGGGTGAGTCTGGTGTGGAAGAACTTGACTGGCACGCACAGAGCCCTGACCTCAACTACATCCAACACCTTTTGGGATGAACGAGAATGGAGATTGTGAGCCAGGCCCTCTCGTCCAACATCAGTGTCTGACCTCACAAATGCTCTTCTGGGTGATTGGGCAAAAATTCCCACAGACACTCTCCAAAAATTCTGACCATTGTTGCATCTGAGGTTAAAAGTGCGTGTGCGTGTGCGTGTTCCGGAACCATTATGTTATATCAGAAACCCTGCTATTTTAAACATCTCAAATCCAGCTAGACATATCATTATGGGCCATAGTAGATCTGTAAGGTAATTTATCACATATGCTATAGAAAGGGTTAGGAGTCCACCACGAGGAGGTAATCACAAACATACTCTCCTTGTCAGAGATGCTTTTTGGATTTATCATCTTAGAATCCGATTTCCTATGGGTTTAAATCTGAAGAAAGAACTCCTGTTCTACTAAGGGCTTTATATCTCAGGTAGCAGTTTCTATATAATTGTTGATTCATCTTAATCTCTGTGATAACTTAGGTTACTTTTCCATCTATATAATCTATATCATGTAATCTGTAACAAAGTCAACTTAGTTAAATCAAGGATATCTGATTAGATGTGTCCACAATTCTGATATAGAAATTTTACTAGTGATTTTCGGGCGATTTAAATACATCATATACGGTATTGAAATCGTATTTAGTTACAAATACCACATTAAATCCATAATCGGATCTTATGTCCCACTATCAGAGGGACTATATACCTTATCTATTTGGGATCCTTGAGCGAGTGTGGTCTCCCACTTTGACATGCTACTTACCGTATATATCGGCGTACAAGACGACTTTTTACACCCTTAAAAAAATGTCAAAAGTGTGGGGTCGTCTTATATGTCGGATATTGTCTACATTAGGGATGCACGTTGCAGCCGCACAGCTCAGTATAGTAACACATGAATGTATGGGAGCGCGGCTGCGGCTGTGTAATTCAGCCACAGCCCCGCTCCTGAGTCATGATAAGTTTGCGGGGTCAGGATGATGCAATGCGGCCAGCGCTGCACTAATGAGCGGCGGCACTGGAGACAGAACATGGCGGGCGCGCTACAAAACACCCCCATGTTCTGTCTTCAGTGCCTGAACTGCCGCTCATTAGTGCAGCGCCGGCCGCATCACCTCATGCTGACCGCGCACGCACTTCCTGTCAGGAGCGGGGCAATGGCTGTATTACACAGCCGCAGCCCCGCTCTATAACGGCGGAGATCAGAGAAACCGCTCATCTCCGCCGTTATTCCCCTGAATGCTGCGATCACAGCTGACTGCAGCATTCAGGGGAAAGTGAGAAGGGGGGATGCCCCTGGATCGCCAGGGAATTCCTGTGACGCGATCGAGGGCCATACCATATATGGGCAGACAGCCCAGGGTCTATTGACGGACCCCAGGGCTGTCTTACCATATTTCATGTTGTTAGGACATACCCAAGTATGTCCTAACAACTGCCTGTGTATTATCCGTCCACAGGTTAATGTACTGGCACATATCTGATATATGTCAGTACATTAAAGTTTAAAAATAAAGTAAAAACAAAGTATTGTTAAATTTTAAAAAAAATACACATTCACCTTTTTTACAATAAACATTAAAATAAGTCTCAATACATAAAATATACACATTCAGTAAAGGCGCGCACAACAATGTTTTTGCATCATTTATGATGTGTATGCTGTAAAAAAATGAAATAAACACGGCTTTCATTCACTTATTAATGTGAGGCGCGAGGTGCGATGAATTTACCCTCCATGTTCCTCACATTAATAGTAATTAACCCCATCATGTACCTCGCACATTAACCCAATATGACTGAGAAACATGATGGGATTAATTACTATTAATGTGAGGCGCGTTCAAAATTCATCACACGTCGCGCCTCACATCAGAAAACGGAAGAATTTTTTTTTTATTACTGTTGGCAAAAGTATCGAAATTGGTATCGAAATCGCAATACTAAACGAAGTATCGGTATCGAAGTCCAAATTCTGGTATCGTGACATCCCTAGTCTACATATTGTCTACACACAGGTTGTGTGTTACCTTGTGAGCCTGCAGTCCGGTACACAGGCTCCCGGGATGCACGGAATCCGCAACGGATCTGAGGGAAGCCGGTATTAGCCGCCAGGGAACATCTCTGTAAGATCCTCTGGCCCGCCCTTTCCTCTCATTCCCTGCCTCTCAGATCTCGCGCGATGAAGCAGCCTATCTGCGCATGCGCGAGTTCAAAGAGACAGAGAGTCCTGGGTCCTGCCGCCGATGGCCATAGTGAAGCGCTCCTGCACGAAATGGTGAGTATATCTTAAATTCTATATTTTAAGGGTAAAAGTTGGGGGTCGTCTTATACGCCCAGTCGTCTTATACGCCGACATATACGGTATATATTTTAAAATATTTTCAATGAATTTCAGCACTTGTGAAGTGGGATAATCTGGTATATTAGTATTACCACTTCTAGTGTCTTCTTACCTAAAGGTCCCGCTCTCTATATGAAGTATAATGCTTTGGTCAGCATGTGTCCGGTCAGATATATGGGATTTAACTTGTAACGTTTAGCAATTAGACTACACATTGCGTTGGATTCAACTTTGCATTCATCTTTTGACAATCGTATTTTGTTTTTTTTTATAATTTTTCATTAAATTTTAACTAGGTAATTTTTTACACTCTTGCATTTACATCCGCTATATAGGTTTAGTACAGGATCTGCTCTCCCGTGGGTGGGTGTTATTCACCCAGGTAGAGGCTGAACAGCACAGGTGCATATGAGGGCTTCTCGTACCAGCTTGTACTTGATTTATTCAGTTCTTTCCATTCATAGGTAACCTTTGACCTTTTCTCCACCTTACTCTCGCTATTGGTTATGGAGTAAGATTCGCGAGTATTTCTCCGTGAACTCACCAGATATAAATGCAAGGTGCATTATGTAACATGAGTAGGGACAAGTGATTTGTCTGAAACGCGCAGGCTCATTTCTTGCAACCACCCATTTGTGTATTGGATTTTAATATCACTTGAATAAAGTTGGACTACTACTTCCTTTTAAGTTTGCGCTGGTCCAAGACACCTTCTTTGCCTATGTATCTGGAACCAAGACGTGAGCAGCAGATCCTTTAAGTTCTGTAAGTTGTGAGGTGGGGTCTTCATGGATCAGACTTGTTGATCCAGCACATCCCGCAGATGTGATCTGGGAAGTTAACATCTTGAACTGATTTAAAAAAATAAAAAAAAAATAAAAAAAAAAAGGCTACTGCCATACGGTAAGATCATTGCCATGAAGGGGCGTACTGGGTCTGTAACAATGTTTCGGAAGGTGGTACTTTGACATTTAACCCCCACATGAATGCCAGAAGCAGAACAGTGCCCAGAGCAACACACTGCCTCCCCTGGCTTGCCTTTTTACCATAGCGCATCGTGGTGCCATCTCTTTCCTAGGTAAGCGATGCACACGATGTAAAAGAAAATGTGATTGACAGGCCATCTGCTTTCATTGCTCCATGGTCCAGTTCTGATGCTCACGTGCACATTGTAGGCCCTTCCAGCAGTGGACAGTGCCTACACAGCTCCAACCGCAACAAGCTGTGTGTTCTGGCACCTGTCAGTCAGTCAGCATTAACTTTTTCAGCAATTTGTAGAACGTCCGAGCAGACCGGTTAGATTTTGCTCCCTACATGCAGCACTGAGTTTTGGGCACCCATGACCCTGGTTGTCCTTCCATGGACCCACTTTGGTTGATACTAACCATTGGATACCAGGAAAACCCCACAAGACCTGCTTTTATTTTCTTTGAAGATGCAATGACCCAATTGTCTAGTCATCACAATTTGCCCCTTATCGAAGTCACTCAAATCCTTTCGCTTGCCCATATTTCCTGCTTTCAAAGCATTTAAACTTCTGCTACACCCCCTGAATTAAAGCCGATAGTCTACTCTTCAATCACCTCTTCATTGCTTTGTTTCAAATCCAATGTGGAGGTGTACAGAGGCTAAAAAATGAAAACTGTGTCACTATCCAAATACTTCTGGACTCAACTGTATACATCACCCTACAATCGTACAACATTAAAGGTTTTTTTTCCATGAAGGACATTTGACATATCCACAGGATATGTCAGGTGTGTGGGACCCGCATCTATCTATCTCTAGGACTGGGCCCCCTACTCCCTGTTCTAGCTCTTCTGATAATCTTCCTGATCACATGGTTGGGAGTTACAGAAACCGTGAAACTCGCTGAGCTATGCTGTTTCTGTAACTCCCATAGAACTGAACAGTAGTTACAGAAACAGCAGAGAATGTGAGCTACGCTGCTTCCGTAACCACCATTCACTACTATGGGAGTTACAGAAACAGCGTAGCTCAGCGAGTTTCACGGTTTCTGTAACTCCCAACCATGTGATCAGGAAGTGGCCGGGAGTCAGCGTGCGCACAAAAAGCTAGACCGGGGATTAGGCAGCCCCGTTCTAGAGATGGATATGTCAAATGTCCCTTATGGGAAAACCCCTTTAATACAAATATTACCTCTGAATTTCCAAATCCAATTGCTGTTTTCAAGTATCTGGGTATCATGGTAACACAAATAGAGATGTTTTCACTTTATCACCTATATAATTAAGTTAAGGTGGCAGATATTCTGCATTAACATCAGGATCACAGCATTATTATACCTCTTCTGACCAGTTAAAATGTACCTGTACTGTCAAAACTTTTGACATGTGACAGACGCACGTCAGAAGTTTTCATCGGTGGGGGTTAGAGCACCCATCCAATCACTAAAACAAAGCGGCAGAAGCACGCAGGTGAGCGCTAAGTCGCTTAGTTTCTGATCGGCTCTGCTTTTCTCGGAACGCCGAGCGAGCAATGTACGGGCTCGATAGAAACTGTGTGAGTCCATACACCACTCACTTTTCCGAGGAAAGCCGAGCAGAGCTGATCAGAAACTAAGTTGCACAGTGCGGAGGGGGGCTGATGTCTTGGTGCCCGGACCCAAACGATCAAAATTTCTGACATGTCAAAAGTATTAAAGTACAGGTACACTATAGTACACCTAATGTGCTGGTTGTGTACCACATACAGAGATTATATAGTGAGGCTGATTCAAGCAGCTGTAATGCAAGCAAGTAGGTCACATTTTAGCATCTGTATTATGGCTGCAATACCCGGACCTCCCGCCGTTGTACTGAATTTACCTTTGATCATTAAAGGGTTCTGGGATATACGTTCAGTACAGTAGAACCACAGGAGATCAGAATATTGCAGCGGTAATATAAAGGCATTACCGCCACCTGAAACGAGCCGCGGCTTTCTTCACACACACAATTTGTTTGGGCAAAACAATGCATCTTTATTTATTTTTTTTAGCCCCCCTGCACACAGCTGTGCCCATGATCACAGTCCGCAAAAAGCAAAAGATAGGCCATGTCCTATCATTTGCGGCGGCTTTCTACGGTCCGGATACCTTCCCACAAATATACGGGAAAATGTCCATGGTCAATAGAAGTGAATTTGTCCATAGTGGTGGACCGTAATTATGGTCAAATTCTACAGTTGTGTGCGTGGGGCCTTCCTTATACCACTTTTGATTTGGTTAGTTTTGTGCCAGAACACCCCTTCCTTGCCAAGCCACGTCCTTTTTGCAGAACACTTATTGTACATTGGTGCATTTTTTGATACTTTCTAGACCCAATAGTACATCTGCCCAGTGTGTTTTACTACCTGCGTTTTTTTTATCTGGCATTTTTCACATTGCAAACCATTGGATGCAAAGATTCCTGTTTTCAACCCGATTCATTCTGGGAAAAAAAGGCCATAAAAATAACAAAACCGCATATCAGTGTTTTTTTTAATAATAAAACAAAAGCTCTTTTTTTTTATCATATTGCTTTTAATATATAAAATTTTATTTACGTGTTCTCATGTTCTACTTTTTACATTGTTCTTACTTTTACTTCTCTATGGGGGCTGCCATTTTTTATTCATCTCTGTATGTGTCGATTAAGGACACATACAGAGATGGAATACGGCACATACAATCCCATAGAGAATGCGAACGGGAGCCGTTCCATTCTCAGAAGCGTACGCCGTCTGTGTGGGAACAGTGCAGGCCAAAACGAAACTCGTTCGTAGAGCGAAATCCAGTGCTATTTTCATGTGGACCGTAAGCCGCTGCCGACAGATGACGACTTCCGGCCATATGTTCAGGCGCAAGGAATAGGAGCGTGGACCAGCGGCGGCAGGTGATTTATGTTCGTGTACGTGAGGTGTGTATTATGTTTGTGTATTATTATTATGTGTATTATGTTTGTGTATTATATACTGTCTGCTGAGCCCTGTATCTAATCCTCCTAGCACTGTGCAGTCGCTCAGAAAATGGCGGCACACAGTATAGAAGGTCTGAAGATTCAAGCCCCTCCTTCTCCTGGCACTAGCCAGAAGGGAGGGGGGATTGTGTGAGGACACTAGATCGAGTGTGTCTACCCCAAATTTGCAGCATAAATCAATGAGGTTGCTTTACCACATTGACCATGCTACAATTTTTGGAACTGCTCCCTCTAGTGGCCAGCACATGGAAATGTTATAAATTAGAATCTAATTTATAATATTTCCTGACTTGTGAAAAAATTAAAACAATGTGTAATCACTTAAATAATAATTGTTTAACTTAATTGTTTAACTGAAAAAAAAAAAAATTCTAGCGACACATTCCCTTTAACCTTGGCTGCGATTTTGAAAAAACACCACTGAACCAAGACAGAAGAAAAATAAAAAAAGCCACTTTTTTTCTGATACAGAGGTCCAAATCCGCTGCATATATTTAGAAGATAACTTGCAGGTTATACTGCACAGTATACAGAAGACATATGTCGTAAAATACTTTTCACGCTGTGCTCGTCCATGGGGGGCGTTGGCTTAAGATAAAAATTGTCTAACATATCTTGCTGGATGTGCCAAATTTATCATACAGAATGAACCACTGAGATAAATTTGGCGCATCTTCTGACTGCATCGTCTAAGTTTTTGCTGTCTAAAACGTATACAGCATTAGGCCTTATTCACACGAACGTGTTTAATCACGCGCGTCGCACGGACCTATGTTAGTCAATGGGGCCGTTCAGACAGTCTGTAAAACTCACATGTCCTATATTTGGCATCACGCACCCATTGAACGTCTGTGTGTCGCGCGTGATTTGCGCAACAGTAGATAAAGAAATGAAGGAAAAAATAAAAGCACCTCCTTCATTTCTTTTTCTAAACATCAAAACCGTGTCATTAGGATGGCATATGCGTGAAAATCACGCAGAAAACACTAACACACGGAACTGCAACGTGCTGTGTTTTTTGCGCGCACAAAACGCACATATTCGTGTGAAGGCCTTAGTAAATCTGCCCTAGTGCATCCATAGGTTTACAGAAGAACATGCCAACTAAGGCCCTTATTTATCAAAACCATATAACTGTTAATCGCTTGTAGATTCTCTTAGGATGAAAGCTGCACTGTGATAGGTATATGGGCAACAAGGCCATTTTACTGTATAACACCTTGATAAATAGAGCCCATTATTCCTAATGACACTTGCATGCTTCTGATCACTTACCTGGGTATGACTAAATTAAAAAAAACTAAACACATTACCTGTGGTGTAGCTTGCTTTATTGTTTATGTCCACAAATATTTCCAAAAAAATTACAAAATACTCAAAATGGAGAAAACACAGAAGTCACGAATTTCTGGGTTTCTACCCCCATGGCAAACTACTCCTATATACATTAAAATCTTCAAGATATATATAGAAATGGAGCAGTCTGGATGTACATTCTGCTAAATGGCGCCATGAAACAAATAGCTTTACACTTTCTTACACACTGAACGAGGTACGTCAGAAATTACAAAAATAGGAAAGACGGAAACAAAGTGGAGTGGTAAAAAGTAACAAAAATAAATGAAAGAGAACAGTCGACATTTTAACTTTTTTTTTTTTTTTCCTGCCGGCATGGCGAGACCGTGTGTCACCAGGCCGTATGGCAGTAAAAGTTGTAGCCCTTCAGTGCTGGGGAGGCCTAGTGCACATCAACTTACCGCAGGGCTCCGCAACGCCGAACAGGCTGTACACAAAACAGCCAGCAAGGGCAAAGTAGTTAAAGCACCCCAACACCCGTGGAACAGCGGATATAACCAACACTTAAATCTGCAGATCAGCTCGTAGTTGTAGTGTAAAGTACTATTGCAGGAACGGAAGTGGTGACGTATTTAAAGTATATACCAAGTATGTCCAGATACTGCTTAAACTACATTAACTTTCCAAAGGTACTCTAGTTGGCATAGTGGAAACCCCTTGTACAATATGTATTATTGAATGTGGACAGTTTGTTACCAGTATCAGACTGCCTGGGATGGAATGAAATGACGAGCCAAATGTAGATGTTTGCCACCAAGATGAATGTGTGTAGAGATGACGGGGTGCTTGACAGTAACCTTTATGCCTTGTGATCTGGCGCAGCCCTGAGATGCTGGTCGCCAAATACAATAACAGTCAATACAGCAGGGGTTGGGTGCCCTTGTTCGGGTCAAGTTTTTGCTGGGAGACTTTGTGGAAGAGACTTTTCTTCAGCATTTGCACAAGCAGCATACATTGGTATTAGCATGAATCACGCAGCCTAGTGCTTGCCCTCTGAAACATCAGTTACTAAGCGTGTCTTCATATATCTCATCTGCACATGTCGAGTCCCGTAACTAGGCCTGCCACTAGGGGAGCAGAGAACAACAAGTAGATAAAACATACAAACAAACAAAAAGAATGACATGAAATTAAAAAAATAAGAGCCCAGGTTAAATAGAATCTGTACAAATAAAACCCTTGGCATTAAGTATAGCAGGACCCAAAACACTAAAATATAGGAGGCTTTCCTTATAAATTAAATAATAAAAGTTCTAACCCTGCAGAAACTTTAATGCTATAAAGTGAAGATACGCACAAGCCTGTGTGCGCTTTTGCATCTACAACTTAAAACGCTGTAGCCCCTTATCTACAAGTGAGACATGACGCAAACCGAGGAGGAAGGGAAAACCGTTAAATGAAAGGAACCCTCCCCCCCCCCCCCCCCCCCACACACACGCTCTCCAGAAATCAACCAAAGCCTGGAGTGGTTGAGGTGTAGAGAGTAAAATAGATTATTCCTTTACAACGGACCATTCAGAACGTGGACTAATCAGGCTGAAAGATGTGTCAGAAGCGAGAAGCCAGGAGGAGGCGAGTGCTAAATACATGAAGGAGGGGGTTCATGATTTCTGCTCTACCAATGCATCCTTGGTAAGGCGGGGGGAGTATTTGTTAGTTTCATCTCAAGTTCTTAACCACTTTGCTGCCATAGGTTTAATGTCACAGATCCAAGAGGCAGTGAAGAGGTTAATTCACAGATAGCAACTGCAATGCATGGACAGGAACAGAAAGGATGTTCTGACACTTTCTCCCCAGTCCTTGCTTGTAATGTATTTACAGGGTATAGGCAGACTGGGGGAACCTCTGTACAATGATGAGGGTTCTCCTGCTGATGATGTAGTAAAATATAGAATGAAAGTGTCACAGCACAGGAGACCCGGACGAGTGCTGGCGGAATATGTCACTTATTGTAGTTGTTCGAGTCTCTGGCTTCCTTTGCACACAGTGAGTGTATGGATGGGGTTAGCACCTCCAGAGAATGAGGTGTTAGTACTGCTGCCAAAAGTGTTCCCACCTCTCCCTCCAAACCTGCTCCCTCCCAAGGCTGGGGAAAGTATGCGTCATGCAAGGGGCGGCCAGTCTGGCTTTGAGGAGTCTTCTTTACAGATGAGGACAGTATATAACAAGTCTTAAATACAGGAGGAATCTCGCAGCCTCTGTGGACCCGTGGTGTGGAGCCCGACTCTCCTAAGGGAGCCGGGAGGGAGGGAGAGGTCCAGAGTCGTCTCTCTTCGTTACAACTGCTTGTCCCCTTCTTTCTTCAGGCGACTGAAAGGAAAGAGATTTATGCATTTTACAAGGTGAAACAGAACTGTGCTCCAAGTTCTGACTGGGACAGATCCACTGCCATGACATGATGCAATGTATCCTTACAGATGGCAGAGAAGTTTATCGTCTGCTTACAATGTATCAAATAAACCACAGAAGTAGGAAACCAAACAAGATTTTCTTTATTTTATGTATGAGACGGTGACAGAAAACACATACACTGAGTAAATCATGGTATTGACAAGCATGGCAGTAGGATAGAGGCATACCTGTAATAATCTTCCTGGCTGGGTAAATGCCCACCGTGCATGTGGGGATGGGCATGTAACCACTGTTGTTCCATTGCCAACCTCTGCAGCTCAGCGGACTGAGCATGCATTGCTTGGAGCTGGTGAGCAGCAGACATTTGAGGTGGGATACCCGATTGCAGATCCCGAGGGTAATGGGCACCTGCAAGAAACGATGAAACACGTGTACTGACAATAAGTCCTCTCCATCAGTATATTTTATCTTATACAGTGTACAGTGCAACACCCAGCGTCTCGAACAGCTCAATAGGGACAACTAGAAAAAAATAACCTAACATTTAAAAATACAATGGGAACCTCGGTTCGTCTTACATCATTTTTGAGATCAGTAGCAGAAAGAAAAGATCTATAGGTAAAACTCAGGCTTGATGCCTCTTTTGTTGGTTTGTGCTCCTCCTAATTTTATTACAACAGTTTGCAAATTTTCCCAGCAACAATATACAGTGCGAGATGTTTTGAGTTTCTGGATTGTTAGATTCCAGATTAAAAGAATTTAACAGGAAAATGCGTCTACAGCTGCAAACCGCGGGGTATAGCTTTTAAAGCAAAATGACATGAAACCCTTCACCACGTTACAGATCGTAAATACTGACCAAAAACAGGGTGTCTGAGCATTTCATGTTCGTGTGGTACTTGTGCCAACAAAGTATTAGGGATGCTACCAGGAGGGTATGGAAAACGTGCCAAGTGAGGTCCAGCTCCCAGTTGGTCAACCAGTGGATGTACAGGACCAGCTGAACCTGGAATAAAAGCAAAACAGATTACTTCTGGTAGAATGACATCATCGATACCATCACAGGAACACAGCACGTCATACTTCAGAGAGTTCGGGACTGGGAGATTGGGGTTTTGCGAGCTCAGGAAAGGATCTGCCCTCACTAACCATTAATTAGCAGCACAATCGTTAAGCCAAGACCATGCAAACAATGCTGCATACAGCCCCTGGAACCATTCAGCCTGATCCAAGACTTACCTTGTATAAAATGTGGCTTCTGACGCAAAGCGAAGTACCAATATCCAGCGTGACGAACATTACAATCCATAATACAACATTGTACATTCACAAGTTTCACTCTGCACAGAAGGAGTTATTCAGTACACCATATCCGTATGTCTAGAGGTGGGGAAATCCATGTGATCGAGGCTCTCAGAACAATCATGCAAACAACCAAGATCAACAGAGCCACTAGTGCTACATCTTTATTACCATAAGACCCCCACAAGGTGTCCGGAAAGATTTAGACTAATGAGACAAGAGCGCCTACTATACAGCTCCCAGAACCAGCTGGTGGTTATATAGTGTGCCTGGCATCCAGCTGAAGAGGACCCCAACAATACTGACAGGGCTCGCCTCATAAATGTCCTTTTCAGCCGGATGTCAGACAGAGTATATAATTCTCAAATAAATAACCCATTCAGGGAGCTGTATAGTGGAAGCCTTAACATTTCTTATGGCCATTTTATGGGTATAGATGACACAGGGACTTTGTCAGTTGTTAGAAATCTCTTATGGTTACATTTTATTTCTTGTCGTGACCATAAATTACATTCATAAACTGGATCTAAAAATATGGCGTCTCGCACATGTAAAATGTCTGAGTATATATTGTTGGGAATATTCGTTACCAATTTCTATTCTCCGCAAAGGCAGAGAAATGATCCTGTGGTTCTCAACCATATCCTACTGCCATCCAATACGGAACAGACTATGGCAGCAACCACAGAGTGTAAGTATTGCTCAGGCTTCGTCCACATCTGTCTCGGGGGTTCCGTCGGGAACCCGTGAACAGAAACCTAACGGTTGGCCCCTTGAACGGAAACCTAACAATTGTCTCCGTTCCGTAAGGTCTCCGTTTTTTTTGCGCCGAAACACTAGTGAGGCTGACTACGCTATTGATTCAGCAGGAAAAACTGAAGCCTTATGGAACGGAGACAAACAGAAACAATTAGCAACGGAAGCATTACCATTGAAATCAATGGTAATGCAAACAGAAAGCTATGGTTTCCGTTCATGGGTTCCCCTGACACAACCCATGAACGGAAGCCCGACGTGGATGTGAACGAAGCCCCCGTTACACTAAAGCCAAAAAATAATTACATCACTTAGAGCTAAAATTGATGTTTGCAATTCATGAAACCGCATTGTACTCAAAGAAAGTGCATCTTTTGAATAGTATTTCAGTTCATATCTACATAAAACGTCCATTTAACCAATGAATCCTTTGCTCATCTTCTTACTAATTTTGAATTACTTTTTAAAACTAGGCAAACGTTGGCATGTTGCTTTGTATGGATATTGTAAAATGTATGACCGGCCTCTGTTCACACTGCAGAGACAAATGGTTCTTTTATATGAATGTTTTCTGTAAAGCTAAGAAGATTTAGGGTTACACCTTTATTTGCTTTGTATATAGTGTACTAGGCAAGCAGCCACCCAGGATGGATCGTACACACAACGCATGTTTGACTTTTACCAAGACAGGGTTCTCTCTAGCGGAGCTACTTGGTAAAACATAAAAAATGTGAGTGCGCGCTCCTAATCCGGAAGCAACGCGCTTAAGAGCGTTCAATGCATTATATGAAAAGCAAAATAAAGGGATAACAGTCTCCTTTAAGAAAGATGATACACATTATCATTACCAGAGTAAAGCTTCGTTCACATATCCATCGGGATTCCGTCAGGGGAACCCATGAACAGAATCCAATCCTTTTGTCACCTCTGTGTACGGAGACAATACCGTAGTCTACTGCGCACAGTGACAAATGGAAACCATTTGCACCGGATCAGTCACCATTGAAATCAATGTTGATGCAAACTGAAACCTATGGTTTTCCGTTTGTTTCAGCTTGGATTCCCCTAACGGAAAGCTCCGACAGAACCCATGAACGGAGTCGTGAACAAAGCCTAAAAGGGGTTTTCCAGAACCAATTTACTCAATCCTAGTTATCTGAACATCTGAAATGAATGCAGCTTGGAATATACTTGTGTTTGAATTGTTGTTTCTAACACCCTATTCCACAGCCGGTCACATGATACATCTCCAAAAGTAAAATCGGAACTTCGACGCTGCCATGTACCTATTACTTCCCTTTTCTGTCTGGCTCAATGTACAGGTACGTCATTCCTGACCTCGCTATACACTGAGGACAAGGGTGGACCGGATACTCTCTCTGAGCATGGGAGGTTGCTACACAAAGTGTTTACCACGCATGCCCAATCCTCTGCTTTCACAGCGCCTGCACGGAATTTAAGCAACGAAACAGAGGAAATGGCCATCATGGGGAAAAGTAAATAAAAGCGCATATCGAGCGCACTAACTAAAATGAAGCAAAGAAAAAGCTGGGCAGCGTTCTTACACTATACCTAACCGGGATCTCAAATTACAAATGTTTTATTTTGTGTCGGAAAACCCCTTTAACCTCTTAATGACCAGGCCATTTTTTAAGTTTTTCCATCGTCGCATTCCAAGAGCTATAACCTTTTTATTTTTGCGTCGACATAGCTGTATAAGGTCTTGTTTTTTGCGGGACAAGTTGTATTAAAAAATAGCACCATTTTGGGGGACATATTATTTATTGATTAACTTTTATTTGGGGGGAAATAGAAAAAAACCTGAAATTTCGCCACTCTTTTTTGCGTCTTAAATCTACGCCGTTTACCGTGTGGTATAAATAACACAATAACTTTATTCAGCGGGTTGTTACGATTGCAACGATACCAAATTTGTATAGATTTTGTATGTTTTACTACTTTTACACAGTAAAAACGCTTTTTTTGTCAAAATTATTATTTGTTTTTGTGTCTCCATATTTGAAGGGCCGTAACGTTTTTTTTTGCGGGACGACTTGTAGTTTTTATTGGTACCATTTTGGAGTAGATGCGACTTTTTGATCACTTTTTATCACATTTTTTTTAAGTCAGGATTCACAGAAAACAGCAATTTTTCCATAGTTTTTTATTACATTTTTTACGGCGTTCACCGTGCGGGTTAAATAATGTAATAGATTTATAGTCTGAGTCGTTACGGACGCGGCGATACCAAATATGCGTAACTTTTTAAACTTTATTTTGGTGTTTTAATAGTAAAGCAGTTTGTAAGGGGAAAAGCTGGGTTTTTCATTTTTTTTCAAATTTTTTTTTTAAATTAACTTTATTACACTTTTATTTCACTTTTTTACTAGTCCCACTAGGGGACTATAATATGCGATTCTACGATCGCATTTATAATACACTGCAATACTTTTGTATTGCAGTGTATTACTGCCTGGCCGTTTAACACGGACAGGCATCTGCTAGGTCATGCCTGCGGCAAGATCTAGCAGGCATTCACTCCAGGCAGACCTGGGGGCCTTTATTAGGTCCCCGGCTGCCATTAGAGACACAGACACTCGGCGATCGTATGGCCGGGTGTCAGTGGGAGAGAGGGAGCTCCCTCCCTCTCTCCAAAACAACTCAGATGCGGTGCTCGCTATTGTGCACCGCATCTGAGGGGTTAAACGGGTGAGATCGATACGATCTCACCCGGCAGAGCAGGGACGCTCCCAGCCCTCAGCTGCCTCTAGCAGCTGAGAGCAAGGAGATTTGACAGCTCCCTGCTCTGTTTACTTATTCCGATGCCGCGACGTAAAAAGTCTATGGCATCGGAATAAGGCCCGTTAGTGACCGACGTAGAAACACGATGGGCCGGTCACTAACGGGTTAAAGCATTGCCTTTACAGAAACTTCCCATATTACTTTCCAACACACTGCAGGTAAAATGCAGAGTTGTATATGGGACTCTAGCAAGAAACGCAGCAGTGTATACAACAGTCTGCTCTCTAGCTCTACCATACATAGGACAGACTGTGGTGCCGCTGCTTTCAGGAACGTCTCATTCTAATAATAAATTTACTTTCTAAAAACAGGATATCCTATCCTTTTCCATCTTCGATAACTTAGATATAAATGCTTTCAAAGGTATTGTCTATATATATATATATATATATATATATATATATAGCAAAAGAAAATTTGCAGCACTCCAACATGAAAAAAATGGTGGTTTATTCAATCCAAAATAACAGCAACGTTTCAATCCTACAATAGGATCTTTATCAGGCTTGATAAAGATCCTATTGTAGGATTGAAACGTTGCTGTTATTTTGGATTGAATAAACCACCATTTTTTTCATGTTGGAGTGCTGCAAATTTTCTTTTGCTATACATTATTATACGTCCGAGGATCGGGACGTTTTTGCCTGGCACCTGGTCGATTATTCCTATGTGAGTGCTGCTGTCTTCTTGTGTGCTATATATATATATATATATATATATATATATATATATATATATATATATATATATATATATATATATATATATATATATATATATATAGAGAGAGAGAGAGAGAGATCAATGTTTTATTGTATTTTAAACAAGTTTTCAATTGGGTTTTATAAAAAAAAAAGTTTACTTTTTGAGAGACAGATTCTATGTATCCTGGATACATAGAATCTGTGTCTTGCAGTCAGTTAGGTCAGAGGAATACAGGATCCAGCTATTAAAAGAATCTGCATCACATCCAAGTTCATGAAGTACATAGAAACTGTATCTCAAAAAGCTAACTTTTTTTTTTTATTAAACCGAATTGAAAACTTGTTTAAAATACAATAAAACATTAATTTATATAAAAATATGCCTCAAATGCTTTCATAGCCTTTAACATTGTACAGGATAACCCTGTCTCTTAAGCTAGCCACATATGACATTTGTAGATACCAGTCCAGCCAATCCAAATTCACCAATAACCTTTACATTTATCCCTACTGACAAAAATCCATTTTTATTGTAACTAATCCTGGAAGAACACGCTATGAAGACTTTTCTGATGAGCGATAGATATTTTACATGGTTGGTCGTGCTCACATTACACTCACCCATAGAGAACTGCTTAATCATAAAATATGGGAACAATGTATGGATTCTGTGGTGTTGTGAATGTACCGAGCAACCAGATCACATCCTGGTCTACTAATTATTCAATATAACAAATTTTGCTGCGTTCATCCAAAAAATCTCATCAGACGTTGGATACATACAAATCAAGGAGGCAGCCAGAAGACATGATCGCCACTCATACGTTCAGCAAGACCTGTTCCTATTGTAAAGAGTTTCCGCTGTTTTCCATTTTCATCCTTCAGATATTGTGAGACTAAACCAATCCAAATTTTGTCCCATTTTTGGGGTTTTGTGGTTACCAATAACATCTTGGAACATATTCGCTTTTACAGTACAGATAAAATTAAGGACTGAGTGCTCATTGGTTTGATACGCTGGGCTACTAGTATTGTATAAATCTTCTAATCTGTGTTACATGATATTCTGCAGCGCCTACATTCATTTCAAGCGATGCAAGCAAGATTTGCACTAAGAAAGCTTAACCCCTAATTAGCCAGGGCAGATCCAACAATTCTATCCAAGGGTCCGGTAACTCCAACTCAGGATTGATACTAAATAAAGTAAATGTGCAGATCTTAAAGAGACTCTGTCACCACATTGTAAGTGCCCTATCTCCTATATAAGATCGGCGTTATAATGTAGGTGACAGCAGTGCTTTTTATTTAGAAAAACTATATTAAACCACTTTATGAGCGATTTTTAGCTTTATGCTAATGAGTTTCTTAATGCCCAAGTGGGCGTGTTTTTACTTTAGACCAAGTGGGCGTTGTACAGAGGAGTGTATGACGCTGACCAATCAGCGACCAATCAGCGTCATACACTTCTCTTTATTCATTTACACTGCACTAACGATATAGTTATATCGTTATGTGCAGCTTCATACACAAACACTAACATTACTGTAATGTTCTGATAATGAATATACATCACTACCAGCCTGGATGTGATGTTCATTCAGAATCCTGACACTTCTGAATCTTTTCTGTGAGATTCCAGCAAGGCAAACGTAATCTCGCGAGATTACGATGTAACCTGTCATTTCAAACGAGATTACGTTTGCCTTGCTGGAATCTCACAGAAAAGATTCAGAAGTGTCAGGATTCTGAATACACTAAATATTATCAGGACACTGCAGTAATGTTAGTGTTTGTGTATGAAGCTGCACATAGCGATATAACTATATCGCTAGTGCAGTGTAAATGAATGGAGAGAAGTGTATGACGCTGATTGGTCAGCGTCATACACTCCTCTGTATAACGCCCACTTGGTCTAAAGTAAAACACGCCCACTTGGGCATTAAGAAACTCATTAGCATAAAGCTAAAAATCACTCAAAGTGGTTTAAAATAGATCGTTTTCTAAATAAAAAGCATTACTGTCACCTACATTATAGCGCCGATCTTCTTATATAGGAGATAGGGCACTTCTAATGTGGTGACAGAGTCTCCTTAACCCACCTCCAAGAGGATTAATGCCTAGGCTCTAGATGGTGAATGTGCGGTCAATAACCGGATTTAAGATGGTCACACAGCTCAAGTTCCATTATTCATATATTGCATTTTAAATGAAAACCATACAGTGGTCTTCACAGACTAGCGCCATGTAAACAATAGTGGTTCTCCCACAGCCACAGTACCGGAATCCTGTGCTCAGGAGCAGGAGACTAGTAAGGGTGGATTGTCATTTCAGTCAGATTGATGGTATTGAATAGAACTGCTCTGATGATCGTAGAGGTGAATCTCGATTCTGAAGCCCAATTTCACTTGCAGCAATACCTAACAATTGCTGTGTCATCCACCCAAACCCTCCCTCCGACACGTTCCGATGTCACCTTGTCCCTGGCTGTCAATGACTTCCTGTATTAGTGAAACGCCATCTGTACATGTGTCTACTACAATAGCTGTGAGGATACATGATACAGTCAGGAAGTGGCAGGATGATGCCAGGTCATTGCCCAAGCTGGGAGGGAAGGCAGGAAAGTCGGAGGAAGAAAAAAATAATAATAATGCTAGTATGTGGTAGAGCCAGGAGGTTTCTAGTACTGCCAAAAAATAAAATCTGTGCCTAAGCAGATTAGGATTGTTCCACATAAGACATTGCACGCCCCCCCCCCCCCCCCCCGATGATGATCTAAACGTGGCTCAGTAAAGCCACGAGTGTAACGGGTGTTTCAGCCCGAACACAAACGGTAAAATGTGTCCATATTATGGCCATGTGAAACTAGCATTAGGCTCTTATTGGAATGGTTTAGTGTACAAGTGGGAGAGCGAGACTGCTGTTCCATAGACCAGAAGCTGTGAGCAGTGACCTATATTCTGCTGACAGTTTCCAGAACAATATTCTCCATTATTAGATTTTCTCCTGTTTGTAGTTACTAAAAAATAAAATTAGAAATTGTCAAAATGTATGTGCACCATCAGAGAAGATATGCTTACACGGCTGTCAGTCAGATTGAACAGTCCTTCTCCATATGCTCCATTAGATCAGTTAGGGTAAAAGTGGGTGTCCCATACTCTGTGCCCACTTTCCTTCTAATTAGCCAGAGCCAAGTTGTGTGAACCTACATTTCCCTACCGGGGATTATTAGCATCTGCTAGTTGGCTTCACTGACGATAGAAGCTGGGGAGATCCCAGCAGCAGAATCCCAGGCAATCGCCTGGTCTGGACCGACATTCAGAGATGTGGGTAGTCCAAACCAAGCTACTCTAAGATGATTGACTAGTTATGGCAGATTGAGTGTTTAGTGAAGTTGGGAAAGCTTGGAGATATTCCCCAGGTCAAATGCGGATTTTTGTCATATTTAGATGGAACACAAATTGGTTCAAAAGTATTTCTTTGAATTTGGTCAATTTGACCCCTTTGCCTCAGCACCAAGATTGGAGATACCGGAACCACTGCTGCTACAGCAAATCCAAACACATCTAGATAAGTCAGAGAAGGCTGCTTATAAAAGTTTCCACTAGACATTTTGTAAGTTTTTTTAGTTTTTTTGGCTCACGGGCTCGCTTCACATTTTGGAAGATATTCCCGCTCTCCCAAGTCCTTCTTCTCCCCCTTTTTAAAATGGTTGCTTTTATTTACCAGGAAAGTGGACTGGAACACATGTCCCGTTTTCAGCCATCCCCGGCCAAGACTTAGAGTTACAGCAGCATTCTATTGAAAACACATAACATCGTAAGATGCCTCCATCACATATAAGAAACACACATGGATTTTGATCCCACCAAAATAAGATTATTTGGTGAAAAAGAGAACTGAACTAAGTTCAACTTTTTTTTTGATATGGAAAGTAGGGTCAAAACAACAGTATTTAAAAAAAATTGTCCTAACAATTGGGGTAGCTGAAAACGAACAGGCCATGTAACTACCCAGGAGAAGACCAACCCAACCATTAACTAGCCCCCACAGTACTGCATCCCAACCTTCTCCTCATGTACTCCTGATAGGAATGACTGATCTAGAGCCAACAATTAAGAGGGCAAATGTTGTCATGTTCCTCTTAGGGCAACAACAAAAGCTTTAAAGGTTTGTTGTTGGGGTGACACGAAGTGGCATTAAAGCCATAGTGCTAAAGGAGTAACAAGACTTAATAAAAACACTCAACATATTTCATCCCTCTAATCTTCCACTACAATGTCAAGAGTTCAGCAAAAGCCAATGAACACTAATGTGTCAACACCTAGACAGAAAATAACTTTATAAAGGTAAATGATTTCAAGTCCTATTCTTATAATGCTTTACAAAGAAACCAGAAAAATTTTCAGTTTTCTCCTTAAAGGGCAACAGTTCCTGGCATGTAGGGGTCATGGACAATTATCTTAATAACAGCTCACCTACACGTCTAACACCCACTGACTTTTCTACCTATGGAATGGAATAGGTTTACTCAAACCTAATTTCCTGTGCAAATAAAGTTTTTGATATTCAATTCACATACAACAGTTCCATGAAATGTGGGGTGGTCCAAGAGAACTAGAATATTACACATATAAGGAAAAATTGGTTAGATATTTTGAAGGATTACTAGGCATGGGGGACAACAAAGCTCAGTAAAACAAGAATATTAGAAAAATCTGATTAATAAGGCAGTTTGAGATGGGGAATGGCAGCATAATGGTAATCCAGCCTGTAAACTAGAGCCTTTTATACAGTGTTGTCAAGCTGTATATCCCTAGCAACCAGTCCTTGTCTGCTATATTAATCAGATTTTTGCACTAATAAATGTGCTGTAGATACAGATCCTCTTTAATGAGCTCCAGATCAACAGGTTCACAAAAGACCAATCGCTTCAACCCTTTAAGGGTACTGTATTGTTCACACACAGCAATTTTGTTGCAGAAATTTGAGTGACTGCCCCATTCATCTCAATAGGCCTTGCAAATATCCATGCACATATTGGCAGAAATTTTTTGAAACAAATCTGCCGCTTGTGAACATAGTCTTAGACACTTATAGAAGATTCACTTGAGCAAGACGACTGTATTTTCTAGAAACATATTAATACAACTTTAAAATACATGTGTGATTTATAAATGTCTCAGTTTAACTATCCAATATATGTGTATTTCTACTAGTCATTTCTTTAAGAAAGTTAACATGGTCTCCTTATCAGGATCGCAGCAGACTTCAAAAATTTCCAGACAAATCAGAAAAACAGAACCAGGCCTGTTTAAAGTGTTCAAACTATACTTGGGAAAGTTTCCTAAACAGAATTAAATTGAAGACAAATAAATAATGCACACCTACAGATTAAATAAAATAGGCGAAAAGAAGGTGGACAAGACAAATAGAGATGTCCTTGTGTAACCCTGCCCCCCCAGACTTATCTGCCATAACTCACCTTGATGTAATGGATCCTGCTGATGAAGATGGAGGTGTGAATGTATGTGCGAGTGTTGGTGGTGATGAGGCGTGACGTTGAACATCTGCAGCCGAGCTAATGGGTCATTAGCAAGTGATGCCATGCGCTCTGCGTGTATTCGCTCGGCTGCCAGTCTTTCAGGGTAAGTCATTTCTGGCCGTAGTTGTGGTCCTGCCAGAGCCAGTCTCTCTCTATCAAGTGGGTTTAAGCCAGGATGAAAAGCAGCAAAATGATGTGGTCCTGCCGTTGGGGGTAGGGTGAGTGCACCATGTCTAGCAAAATGTTCCATGGGGTTAGCACCAGGGTGAAGTTGGTCAAGCTCAGGTGGTTTCACCTCAAAGCCAGGTTTCATCCTCTCCCGCAGCTCCCTCTCCCGGATTTCACGTTCCCGCAGTTCCCTCTCACGCAACTCCCGTTCACGCATTGTAGGGTCCATATTATACAAGCCTGGCATATGGTACGCCAGGAGAGGGTCATTGGGGTTAAGAGGAACAAAGAATGGATGATTACGGTTGGTAGGGGACATGACGTGCGGTCGAGCATATTCACTTAGGGTACGCAGGGCAGGTGTATCTGGCCCAATGTAAGGGGGAACAGCAGCTATGGTTGTTGGAGGTTCAAACGAAGGCCGAATATGAGCCGGGCCACTCATCTGGGAATCTCCAAGACGACCTTCATGAGAACTGCAAGCCTTCTGTACAAACAAAAGGGTAGAAACATTGAAAGACTGCAATATAGTACATACTGTATTCAAAAGTAGCAGGGATGTAAAATTATATAGAAAACATACTGCGGCTCTTTCAGCTTCTCGCTCCCTCTCCCGTTCTCTCTCCTTCTCTTTTTCTTTTTCCTTTTCTCGTTCTCGCTCTTCTCTGACTTTTTGCTCCGCTTCTCTTTTTACTTTTTCAGCAGCTTCCTCTCTCTTCTTTGCCAGTTTGGAGCCACCCAGAGGGATAAAGTAGAGGTCGGTTCTAGCACAGGAGTTGTAACCACGATCCAAGTGCTTGTAGAATCTACAGGGGGAAAAAAAAACACTTATAAGTTTTGAACGACTAGAGATCTGTAATATCCTGGTTAACAAAGTCAAATGTTTAAAGGGCATTCTTTTCCTGTGATAGTGGTATATTTTACATAAAATTTTAAATAACTTTAAAAAAAACAACACACAAAAGTAGGAAAACCAAACAAAAACTGCATCCAAACCTTGCAGACTGGCTGGCATGACTGGGTGAATCCACAACAATGGGTTCTGGTGATGGACTCCGAGGAGGAAGAGGCGGACTTTCAGGTTCATCAATTTCATCAGGTACCTCTTCTTTAATCTGTATTGGTGGCAGAGGCGGTGGATTGGGTGATTGAGATACCACAGGAACGCAGACACCAGAAGTTGCTGAAGAGGTTGCACCAGACGATGGTGGCTGAAGACTTGGAGATGCTGATGGTAAGGAAGCTGGGGTAGGAGCAGGAGCACAAGTTGGTGGAGTTATAGATGGTGGGCCTCCAGATATGAAAGAGTGCTGTGAGAAGGATGGCTGTGGAGGTATAGGATGAAGCCCTGATTGAGGGTGCCCCGGTGTCTGGGTAAGGCTTTGGCTTTGAGTCAAGACTGGTGGTTGTGCTGCTGTTGCCTGAAGTTGTTGGCTCTGAGGCATAAGCTGCAAAGGAGGAGGATGAGCAGAAGGAGGGTGATGAGCAGGCAGTGAACTAAGAGGCTTAAGAGCAGGAGGAGGTGGCAAATTGGAATTCAGAGAAAATGGAGAAGGTCCTTGTAAATGGGGAGGATGTTTATGAGACTGTGTAGGAGTCTGAGGAATAGGAGTAGTGGGAGGAGGTTTAATATGAGGCATGGTAATGGGTGCTGGGGGCAAAGGCTGTTCACGTGGAGGCTGGGGCGGTGTCTGCAGCAGAGGCTGAGCATTTGGTGGTCCCTGAGTGTTATGAGGGAAATTATGAGATGGGGCTCGTGGCACTGGAGAGACCTGAGCAGGGCAGGTCTGAGGTGGAGAGGAACCTGGATACTGTAATATGGGTTGTGGCTGGATGTTGTGTGGGAGAGACGCTACTGGGCCATGATGAGGAGACTGAGGATGGATTTGTGCAGGGACCGGCGTTTGAGGTTCTCCTTGAGACCCAGCAAGTGGCTGTATTGCTGGATGTGGAGAAGGAAGTCTTTGAGGGTGTAAAACTGGTGCCTGAACAATTGACAGTGATGGGGGCTGAGGAGGCTGGGAAGGAGGTAGTGATGGAGATGGTGATACTCGAGTAGTAGTAATGCTGTGAGGTGGAGGGGAAATTGATGAAAGAGGTGCTGGCGACACAGCAGGTGGGACCATTGCTGGAACTCCGTTTTGCGGCTGTAACACCTGCTGCTGGGCTGAAGAGTCAGAGTCACTCTCATTATCTTGAGGGCTTGGAATGCTGGGAGATGTGCTTCGGTTATCCTGGTCAATGTCTTTAGGATCACTGCTGCCCTCATCATTTACACTACGACTGTCCGAGCTCTCTCCTTCACCCTCTCCTTCACCTTCACCCTCCCCTTCTCCTTCCGACGGTGAGTTTGGCCGACTTATTTCCTGTATTAACATAAAAGGGGTATTCGTTAGAGTGCTGATTACGTTTGTAGCAATGCTACACCGATAGAAAAAATACAAAAGGCATAATGGTTTCCCTTTTAGAGGCGTTTTCCCCACCAAAAAAAATGTATCACCAATCCACAGGAAAGGTAATAAATGTTTGATCTGTGCGGCTCCCATCAGTTGCGAGAATGGGGATCCCAATCCACACCATCGTGGTGAGGAGTTCGAAAGGAGCGGCGGTCTAGCATGCGCGCTGCCGCTCTATTCAAACTCTATGGGGAGTTGTGGAAACCGCTTAGTGCTGCGATCACTAGAACAGGGATCACTGTTAGAATAAAGTAGCCGAGACTTTGCTGCTCAAACTTACTTGTGTTTTAGTCTTCTTTGCTGTGGTCCTGTCTACCTCTTCAGTGTCAGATGCTGGCTTCTCTCTCTGACGTTTGGCACTCTTCATTGGGGAGGAGGGTTCTTCTTTAATCTTCTGCAGTCAAAGAGAAACAAGTTAAACATGTGATACACAACTGAGGCAGATCATACTCTGTAAATCTCCTACCATATGGGGCAGTAATCTAGAGGCTACTGTAGAACTACCGCCCTTGGCCTAATTCAAGCAATTTACGCTAAATTAAAAATGCAATCTGACTGGTTAATTGCTGCTTACCTTTGATGGCTTCTTCAGGGACTCTGCTTTGCTGTCATTACTGGATGTGCTGGCAGCACTTGGAGAATTTCGGCCACTAGAACGGATGTCTTCATTTATAGGGGAGACTCTGCCGTCTGGACTGGCAGTCTGTTTCTTGCGTCCACTGCGTAATGTAGACATCTATTTGGCAGGAGAAATAATCATATGATATAAACGAAACCATAGATTAAAAAGAACTAATTACTTTTTTCCTAACATAATTCAGGTAGTAAGTTTGTGAAGCCTTGTGTACGGAATATAAAGGGTAATGCTATAGTAATAGCTACGGTTACATTAAACACTAGCCCAATGATCACCACGGATCCGGCTTCTGAAAATCGCAGAGACAGCTGCGATCACTGCGGGAAACAGCAGTCGGCCACTACCGAGAATTTAAATGGCCGATCATGTATTACATGGACGTGTCGAGTTCATCAGAGCAGAAGGAAGGAATTCTCAATGGCTTCCTACTTGGCTCATGCCGTGTGTTGTCACGAGCAGGGGACCCCTGTCTATGGTATCTATAAGACCTAATAGGTCATATAGAAAGGGGTTTTCTTGTTGACACCCATTTAAAGTCAGGCTACCCAAGGAAGCATTACCCAGTCTGTGGGGCATTAATGTATTATGCCGCAACTCCATCCGCCAGGATATAGTAAAAATAAACAATTCTCTAATATATGATAGCCAACTGAAACCCTCTTACCTACAGAGCAGGGACACAACGCATTGTCTGCCATGGGAAATTTGAGATATACCTCTCCCCTGGATTGCACTATTGCTACTTTCAGATTTAATGCATTTTCCTAATATTTTATTGACGGTCGTATTCAGTGCAGATATCAGGGCCGTATTGTAAATAATAAGAACATAAGCCTTTGACAAAGACATAAAAATGTTTGTATACCGAGCCCCTGGTCCTCCGAGTTCTCATGCTATGCTTTCCATTAAGACCATCTTCTTCCTCTTTTACAGGCTTGAACATAAATGGAGGAGGGTCCACAGGCTTTTCAATAGGTGGCAGCTCCCCGTACTTCTTAAAATGGATCCTGCAATCTGTGCACAGGAGAATGTTTTCCCTGCCCCCGTGGTGCCAATCCTTAGAAGCTGTAGTGAGAGCAGATAAGTACCAATAAACAATAATGCCAAACGCGGCTTCTGTATACCAATAAGACATCCTTGACACATGTAAAAGTGACTGAAAGAGATTACATACTGGTGGTGAAGCAGTGGCGGCAAGCATAACCCTTTAACTCTTGCTCACTGTCTTCGCTGTCAAAATCATCTTCGCTGGCGGAGCTCAAGTCCACTAAATGGAGAAAAATAGCAAAACACATTTTATTTATCATTTTATGTCATTTCCTAGATTTAAATTGCTAGAAATGTGATCAAAGTTCCATAATTATTAATGTCCTAGAACATACAATCCAGGTAATTCCAGTAATCAGTAAAGGATGACAATACCGTACTGGATGAATAGAAATAATGGTGGAAGGACGACATCTGCTCGTCACACCTGTATGTACCATCACCCCCCCCATGCCTGGCAGCCTAGAAGCTGTCTGCTAATTGTTATTAATCAGATTACTTATGTAAAAAACATTTAATTGCGGCAAGTGCCAAACAATCCAACTACTAATAATAATATTACATCTAATTGTACCAATTGACACCTTAATTAAGTGCGAACAACAGTGTTTTGGCAGATCGTTACTGTTCAGAAACCTACAATTAATCTGTCAGAGTATCTTGCTCTTATGGATCCGACCAAGAGATTGGCTTCCCCGCATGTGTTACCCACTACTACAGGGTAGGGGGCACTTAATGGGGCTCTAAATTACTATTCGTGCCATCATTTATACATACACAGTTGTATTACTATTGGGTTCATATTATGGATGCAACACCCACCGGCTTTCAGGAATAATCATGTACATGAGCAGCAACTACCATTGATGAACATACACACAGAACTATTAGTATATAATGGAAATAATTCCCAGCACATACTTACTATTTAAAATCGGGACTAGAAAGATGTGGGATTCTCCATTAGCACAGTTTGTTTTACGACATTCTGTGTCTGCTGCTCCACAAACAGATTGGAGGCTACCATAACCGTTCATTTAGAACAACGGGCAGTTTCAGAGGGTAAATACACACAGGTATAATTTTCTACAAACATTTTCCGCAGCAAATCCGCTCCAAAATAGAGCAGATTTGCCGGACACAGTGCAGATTTTCATATGCAGATTTCCCTGCATAATTCCTTTGAAGCAGAAATTCCCCCAAAACGTTAATTTAATATCTGAAATTGCGGATTTTGCTGCAGATATGTGGGTAATCCGCAATAATACATTGCAATGAGCAAAATCCTCAAATAATCTGTGTTTAATCTGCAGCGCAGGTTAATTTCCATTTGAGCCGTCACTCAGAGGAGAGAGTGGCACTTGCGACCACTGCACTGGGGGAATTAAACGTTGGTTTCACGGTCATGCAACCTGCCTGACCGAGACGAAAGGCAACGTTACATTGCCCTCCCCTCGCCTATATCCCGCTGTCTGCAGTTTTGAGGCCCTCAAAACGGCAGACAGGTTCCCTTTAAATAGGGATTTATTGTGTATGTCCCTTTATATTGCACACTGTGCAGTCACCTTGCAGTAATGCGATGGTTCATACGCTCACACATTCACAAGTGCAATTGTTTAAACCTAACAGACTGTGTACATTATCAGACTGATCACAAATCAAGTTCAGTCCTGTTTCTTTGTGTAAACATCCCCAGCGCTGAATGTGATCTTCAAACCCAGGCTGAGGTTAAACGCTTGCTTTACTGGTCGCTGAATGTACTCACAGAATTCACTGGAAGGTGGCCGGGATGGCGTGTTTACAGGTGTGGTAGCAGTGCGGGTTTTGATCCTACGGAAAACAGCCTGCCTGCGATGTCTGCGGTGGGCACGAGAGCTAGCGGCCTCAGGAGTTTTCTTCCAGTAGTAATAAAAGGTTATAAGTTCTCCCTGAAAGAAGCAATAAACAGCCACCCTTAGTGAAGTCAAATAAAAAGCTTATTATCTCATTATAGGTAAAGTGGTAAAAAGCAGAGAAGAAAATCCCTTTATCTGATCGTCAGGTATAACTTCAATTTGGTCTCTATATCACACGACCAGTTCAGTCACATTTATAGAAGCGTGGGTAGCAGTCCATTCTAGTGTATCGTCATGACCAGCCTCTGCCACAAGGGCAGACTTGTTCAGTTACTCTAGACTAAATAGTCGCCAGTCTCGTAACAGACCGCGGCACAACAATGTATAGACTTCACAGTACAGAACCATCATTTAGCAGTGTATTAAAAAGAAAAAATTATAAGGCTGAGATATACATACTTGCTGCAAGACTGGAAACAATGTTTGATATTTGGTAACGCATACTAAGTATTTAGAAAAATGATTTCTGTCTAAAGGGTCACTAGCCCTAAAAAGCAAAAAAACTTTTAAGAGCTACTTATATCATACACACATCTATGTAAAGATCCCAGGAGCTTCTCAGAACCAGACCACCTGGAAACAGAAGTCTAACCTTCAGGGGGTGCACAATCTTAGGAATCAGGGTACCAATCCACCATAATCACTAATAAAATCAGAACATAATACATACAAACACTATACAGCACATGCCATCCGTAACCACTGCACACAGAGAAACAGTGCCACCAGCAAAACATACAGCGAACTCCACAGCCAGCATGAAGAAAAGCCTGAGCGTTACCTGCTGACATATACCGAACAGGTGAGAGGACGTTTTCTGTAGACAACCTGCGTGTGCACCGAGCCTTATTCCTTTCATTTACTTATTGAGTGAACAATGTGTAATACCTGCGCGGCAGTGTGTACAGGGAGGTGCCCGTCCCCACAGAGCTACAGGCTGCTTATCAGCGGCATCACACCTACAGTGCATAGTTCAACCTTCCCAGTGTTGTACCAGGCTTCACAGCATGAAAGCAAACAGAGGAAGAAAGCTGGCGACCAGGTATCGGGTATCTTTAAAGGACCCGCAACACAACTACTGTACACATCTCAAATTCTGATTGACAGAAATTGAGATACAATAGATCTAATGTTAGATCATTGTGTTGCACCCTGAACCAGTCAAACTAAATTTGTAATGTATTATAAATGGATTTAAAATTCTTTGTACTATTGCGTAGAATGTATAAAAATGTGTCAATCCAAGGGGGGAGACCACGTAAAGAAAAAAGGTATTGTAAAACTGAGCACAAAGATCACAGCTCCAGGAAAGAGGCTGCATATAGGGTATAAGGATGCACTGCATCGTGCACTATGCATTTCATAATAATCATGGCTGCATACAGGGGGCTCTCTTTTCAGCAATCCTCTCATACATCAGATATAAGCTGATGAGCACCCGTATTCCTAGGCCGTCCTTGATAAAAGGCATTCCATGACAGTCATACAAGGTTTTACAAAGGGCTGTAATAGATGTACAAGCCTGCATAATTTACAAACACCATGCCCTGATCACCCCCGCTGCTCAGTCCCCTGATGAAATATTCATACTGGGCCGTCATGCTCTCAATTCTTGGTGCAGATCTGTTAATTAAACATAAATCACCTCCTGGCTGTGACAGGAACCTCAGCCCTTCAAGGCCCTTTTTATCCCCTGCTCATAGGATCACCTTCTGGTGCAATTTACCTTCCAGCGAATCTGAAAGGAAATAAATAATGGCCGCTATATGCCAATAGGGTGTGGTTGTCAGAAGCCGAGAATTCCCTGCCTGACACTAATCTCCCCTGAACCAGCAAATACTGTGAAAGAGAGATGTGATGGAAAAATAATAAAACTTCACCGTGCTCTTAGATCCTCATGTACAGATCCTTTATGAGACTTTCCCTTTAAAGAGGATCTGTCACTAGTTTGGTAAAGCCCTATCTCCTAACTAATCTAATAGGCGCTGTCACTCTGATAATACTAGTGAAAATTGTGTTCCAAAATGTTTTTGTTTTTTTTTAAAGTTATGAGCTTTTTCTAAATATGCAAATGAGGCTATACTAGCCAAGTGGGAGTCAACAGCAGCGATTCTCCTGAGGTGGAGCCTCCTCACCGCCTCAGATGCCGTCCTATCCGCATGAAGCTGCTTCACACTGTGTGAGAGAGTGATGCTGGAGGGAAGGGTGGTCACTTCAAAATAGCCATATCTCCAGCTGTGGACCACCTAGAACAGTGGTGGCATATGAAAGAGGAGATTCTAATCTATCACATGGCACCAGGATCACAGTTCTAACCGTGACACAACCGGAGGTATCACCAGTTGAATACACAGTCGGTAATGGAAGCTGTATACGATATGATCAGGCTGTGTTACTGGGCAGGGGACTGGGAGAAGCTGTATGCTGATTGGACAGCGTCATACAGAAAACATTACACCCTCCAGAGTGAAAAGAGTCACCTCCTATTTGGCTATTAGAGCCACATTAGTATATTTAGAAAAAAGCTCAGAACTTCAGAAATAATAAATGCTTTTGAAAAACACAGTAGTTAATTAGAATCATATCACCTATTAGATTAGTTAGGAGATAATTAATAAACTAGTGACAGATCCTCTTTAAATCAGTGCCGATGCTGAAGTAATCACAGGAGTAACGCACATCCTCTCTACAGGCGCACAGACCGCTTGTAATTCCATTAGGGTAAGATATTGTTTGCGATCTCACTGCATCTATAAGGATCTGCTCCTGCAGCTACTTATAGACATTAGCAGGGAGAAAGTATAGTCAAGTCTACTGAAATAAATGGCTTGTGCAGCCTGCAAGTAAATGAAGCTAATAACCCAAAATAAAATCTTGAATCTACACATGGAAGTGCATATCCTAGTAGGGTTGCACGATGCATCGATACATTGATACCATTTCAAACCCTCAAACGGTTCAATGGTTTCGATACTAAGCTTCGCAGCCGCACAACTTAGTACTGTAACACATTAATGTAGTTAGAGCGGGTCTGCGACTGTGTGATACATGTGTAATACAGCCAATGCCCCGCTCCTGACAAGTGTGCGCGCGCGGTCAGAATGAGGTGATGCAACCAGCGCTGCACTAACGATTGTCATCACTGAAGACAGAACATGGTGGGCGCACTGTAAAACACCCCCATGTTCTCTAGTCCTCAGTGCCTGCGCCGCCGCTCATTAGCGCAGTGTCGGCTGCATCACCTCATGCAGACCGCATGCGCACACTTGTTGTCAGGAGCGGGGCAAAGGCTGTATTACACAGCTGCAGCCCCGCTCTAATGGCGGAGATCAGATCTTCGCCGCTATTCCCCTGAATGCTGCGATCAAAGCGGACCGCATCATTAAAGGGGAAAATTAGAAGAGGGGTGCCCTTTTGAGGGACATACCATATATGGGCAGACAGCCCAGGGTCCATTGAAGGACCCCAGGGCTGTCTGACCATATTTCCTGTTGTTAGGGCACAATTAGGTATGTCCTAACCCAACAACTGCCTGTTTACTATCAGTAACAGGCTAATGTACTAGCATATAGATCTATGCCAGTATATTATAGTTTAAACATAAACAAAAAAAAAAGAAGTCATGTTAAATAAAATAAAAAGTAAAAACACAAAATAAACACTTTTTTGTTACAATAAACATTAAAATAAAAAGTCTCAATACATAAAATATACACATTCGGTATCGTTGTGACCGTAATAACAAATTTATAAGGTCATTTATGATGTTTACGCTGTTAAAACAGAAAACTAAAACGGCTTTCTCTTATTATTGTGAGGCACGAGGTGTTATGAATGTTGGACCTCCATGTGCCTCACATTAATACTAACTAACCCCATCATGTACCTCACACATTGACCCAATGTTGTCCATTATGACTGTGGAACATGATGGGGTTAATCACTATTAATGTGAGGCACATAGAGGTTCAAAAATCATCGCACCATGTGCCTCACATATACAGCCGCACTAAACTCCGGCACCAGCAGGCTTGAGACGACAGAGGGAGAAGTGAATTATGTGATACATTTCATCGTGTTGTACGGTTATAACACATCTGCTACAAGGCTGTATGGAAACCATTTCTATCAGCTCAGCTGTCATGTCTGGAAAATAACAAAGCCTAAAGAGATGATTGGTATTAAAGTTCCAGCCAGCTGTGGGCGATTCAGGAGACAAAGATTTTTTTAGCTTAATTTTTCACCAAGCAAGAGGTCTGAGACTTTGGCATTCTACTCGTACCTTATTCTATTAATAAAAGCAGATGTAGCAGGGATGTAACACACACGAGAGAGAAGCTCTTGGCGGCCATTATATTCATCGGATTCACCCTCTGTACAGGAAAACAGGGGATGACAATATCTGCAGAGGCAGATTCATTCCAAAGCCTTAAATGAGCCAGAGAAATGTAGGTCTCTTGGGGGCGGTAAGAGCCAAGGTTTCTACTGCTCACATATAACCCTTTCAGCACAAGCAGGATGCAGTAACGCTTTGCCATGAGGTCTCTAGGATACAGATTCATTACAATAGTAAGCCAAAGGCTTATTCTTACAGCGAATCCATGTAGCTCAGACTTGCTCTACAGGGCCATCTGCCCTCCCCTAGACGCCAATACCACTGGAGCTACAGACCTTACTCACTTAATGAGATTAGAAAATAATCTGCAAAAGTGCATAGTACACGGCCATGCGTTTCACAATGTGCATAGAAGAAACCAGTTACAGCTCCCAGCCAATGCTAGGACGTCAAATAAACGTGAACCAGGCTGGAGCTGTAGGGAAATAAAGGGAAGAATTATCCAGCTACGACACAAGGCATCATCCTATTGTCCAGTAATGCATGAAAGACAATGTCACTGGAGAACGGGAGACCAGCCCAATGAGGCAAATAAAATGGTAATTTCCACCTTGAGCCCTGGCCAGGAGAGTAAAGTTTTAACAGTTGAACCATTGTGGGGTGCCATACAATTCTCCTAACTCAGACCTTTCCTCTTCTCCATCTATGATCAGTGTACTCGCTCCTATGGATTTCAGTATAAGGCCCCATGCCCACTTCAGTCTTTTTCTTCAGGGTGCTAGCCGTTTTTCTGACGGCTAGCACCCTGACCCATTCATTTCAATGGGGCCATGCACACTTCAGTTTTTTTGACGGTCCCGTTGCTCCGTTCTGACAAAAGTAGAGCATGTCCTACTTTGGTCCGAGATTCCGTGACCGTGAGGCCCATGCAAGTCAATGGGGCCGTCAAAAAAAACTGAAGGCACACAGAAGGCATCCGTGTGCCGTCCGTGTGTGATGGAACCGTTGCCTAGCAACGGCCGGGCGGGCAGAAGTACATTAGAGATATTACACTAATCGGCAGCCACTTTTCTCCATCCATCACTGATAGAGAGAAGAGGCTGCTGATAAAAATAAAATAAAAAGCAGTTCATACGTACCCCGGTCTTTGTCTTGGTGACGAGTCCCTCTTCTTCCTCCAGTCCGACCTTTCTGCATAACGCGGCAGTCCATGTGGCCGCTGCAGCCTGTGATCGGCTGCAGAGGCAGTCACGTGGGATGAAGCGTCATCATACCTGGAGGCCGGCCTTCTGACGTCATCCAGTCTTGCGTGACCGCCACTACAGCCTGTGATTGGCTGCAGCGGTGACATGGGATGAAACATCATCCCAGGAGGCCGGACAGGAGGAAAATGCAGGGAGTTCTGGGTAAGTATGAACTGATTTTTTTTCTTATTATTTCATTAAAATTGTATTTTGCGAGTGCCGAGCATGGTCATTCTTCAGCGAAAGTCAATGTCCAGGGTGCTGAAAGAGTTACCGCCGATCAGTGCACCTCATTAACTCTTTCAGCACCCTGTACAGTGACTAGTGCTGAACAACCCTGCTCTTTCAGCACCCTGGACAGTACCATGCTCGACGCCCGGAAACAGAAACACGGAGAGCACACGGGAGTGCACACAGAAACCACACGGCCAACAAAACGGGCACACGGATCCGTCAAAAAAGGCAGCTAAAACGGTGAAGGAAGTGTGCACGAGGCCTTAGCTATACAGTCATGATTCTCAAACACCATCTCAGGGCTCTGACCTTACATTTTTATTGTCTTTCATGCTCTTTTCCTTCTTGAAGCTCAACATGGATAAGACTGAACATGTCATTTTTCCATTTTCAATCTCCCTTTCTGCCTGATAAGACAATCATTGGTGACAGGATCCCAAAATTTCCAGCAGCTTATATGGTGCAGTTTTGACAATACATGGCTCTGGTGTTCACAACTGCTTCAACTCAAGAACACAGCCCAACAGTTCAGTCCAGCCCTTTATAATGCATATCAGTCATCAGACTATGCTGCCCTATGTAAGGACATCATAGTATGGAGAGTTCCGATCACCAAAACGGCACTTGAGTGTAGCACATACACTAGATACACAGCAGTCCGTCAATCACTGAGGGTGGCGGAGGAGCGCTCCCCTCGTGAATACAGCTGTAACTACAAGGCCAGTGTATTCTTTAAATCTCTCTTATTAGCCAAATGCCCCAATACTAGGCTGCTCTTATATAGGGCAGCATATTCTGATGACAGATCTGCTTTAAAATTACATCAACCTAAAACCTGTGGTACCAATAAAGACTTTATAAATATGGCTGAAAAACCAATCTACGCTGAGCATCTTTACTGCCACAACCACAGCATGAAAATTAACAGTTTTATATCATCTCCACTTAACTGTTGCACAAGAAGCCTTGATGGGAATTAACGGAATAAAAACGCCTTAGGCTATGTTCACATCAGCATTCAGAGGTTCTTTGTGGGAATTTCTAGATTTCTATTGGCACTGTATTACAATACTACAGTGTGCATGAGCCCTTACTCCAAGTATTGTCCTAAAAGTCTTAATATAAGCCATGATCTTTAGACTTCTGTGTGATGCTCAAGCCGTGTATTTAACAATCATGACCTAATCTACCGGAAGCACAATCTGAATGTTCGTACCTTTGCATGTGTTCTCCTATTCCTTTGATTAGGAGTTGTATGAGGAGTTGAATGAAACTTCACCTTTGGAACCACTTTTAATATCATGTTAGAAGTGAATTTAGTTTGGAATTACCTAAAGTGCTTGTACAGGATTAGAAAAACATGTCTGCTTTCACTCAAATTAAAGAGGCTCTGTCACCAGATTTTGCAACCCCTATCTGCTATTGCAGCAGATAGGCGCTGCAATGTAGATTACAGTAACGTTTTTATTTTTAAAAAACAAGCATTTTTGGCCAAGTTATGACAATTTTTGTAGTTATGCAAATGAGGCTTGCAAAAGTCCAAGTGGGCGTGTTTAAAAGTAAAAGTCCAAGTGGGCGTGTATTATGTGCGTACATCGGGGCGTTTTTAATACTTTTACTAGCTGGGCGCTCTGACGAGAAGTATCATCCACTTCTCTTCAGAACGCCCAGCTTCTGCCAGATCACGCTGTGACGTCACTCACAGGTCCTGCATCGTGTCAGACGAGCGAGGACACATCGGCACCAGAGGCTTCAGTTGATTCTGCAGCAGCATCGGCGTTAGCAGGTAAGTCGATGTAGCTACTTACATGCAAACGCTGATGCTGCTGCAGAATCAACTGTAGCCTCTGGTGCCGATGTGTCCTCGCTCGTCTGACACGATGCAGGACCTGTGAGTGACGTCACAGCGTGATCTCTCGAGAACACGGCTGTGTCTGCACTGCCAGAAGCTGGGCGTTCTGAAGAGAAGTGGATGATACTTCTCATCAGAGCGCCCAGCTAGTAAAAGTAGTAAAAACGCCCCGATGTACGCACATAATACACGCCCACTTGGACTTTTACTTTTAAACACACCCACTTGGACTTTTGCAAGCCTCATTTGCATAACTACAAAAATGGTCATAACTTGGCCAAAAATGCTCGTTTTTTAAAAATAAAAACGTTACTGTAATCTACATTGCAGCGCCTATCTGCTGCAATAGCAGATAGGGGCTGCAAAATCTGGTGACAGAGCCTCTTTAAGACTATTCGACTCAAAGTACATTTTTTAGATCCACATCCTAGAGACATCGGAGTTACCAGAGCGGTCAACACATTGGTGGATCTGAAAACACTGGGTCTGTACAATAAGAGTACATTTCTTCCACCTAAAAACATCCCGGTCATAGAAACCTTTGTCCAATTAGTTGAGAGGAATATAGGAGTGTTTAAAGAGATCATCTCTAGAGGAACATACAGATACCCATCCAATACCAACAACTTAGACAGACAAACATTAGATTCCTTGATAGAAGACAAAACTGTCATCATAAAACAAGCAGGCAAGGGGGGTGCATTGGTAATCATGGACAGGTCAGACTATGTTAGGGAAATCTATCACCAACTCCAAGACATCTGTGAGAGATTGACACAAGACAAACGGCCCGTCGGAACAGAACAGCTACCGATTTTGCGGCTGTGTGAACATCAAAATTCCTACAAATCATCAGATCACTCAACATTCTACCAGAGCAATCGAGCAAACTCGGGATGTAACCTGCTTATATACCTAGATTAAACACGAGAAGGGTCTTCTAGCAGTTAGTAAACTATTTTCAACAACAGAAATCGCATTAGATCTAATTATATTCTATATGGATTTACTTAAACTCGTGTGGACATCAAATTTTTTCATGTTCCAGGATGACTTCTACTTCCAGAAACAGGGTACGGCGATGGGGTCCAATGTAGCCCCCCCCCATATGCAAATTGCTATATGGCCGATTTCTAAGAGACATATGTTAAAGGGAAGGTGTCATGAAAAATTTTTTTTTTATGTTATTGCTTTTAGTATGTCATTAAAATAAATTTTATTTATGTTGTACTTTTTTCTTTCTTTTACTTCTCTATGGGGGCTGCCATTTTTTTTTTCATCTCTGTATGTGTCGATTAACGACACATACAGAGATGGAATACGGCACATACATCCCCATAGCGAATGCGAACGGGAGCCGTTCCATTCACGTTAGAGTACGCCGCTCCCTTACAGTCCAAAAGGAAGGTCTTCGGCAGAGCGACATCCGGCGCCATTTTCATGTGGACCGGAAGCCGCGGCCGGACAGTAAAAGGACTACTTCCGGTCGCGGCTTCCGTCCATATGTTCAGAAGCAAGGACTAGGAGCGGCAGTGGCAGGTAAGTTATGTTTGTGTGTGTGTGTGTGTATGTTCGTGTTATACTGTGTGATTACCAGGATAAAGGAGGGGGGATTGTTTGAGGACACTAGAGCGAGTGTGTCTTCTCCAATTTTGCAGCATAAAGCAATGAGGTTGCTTTACCACATGCCAATGCTGCAATTTTGGGAATTGCTCCCTCTAGTGACCAGCACATGGAAATGTTATAAATTAGAATCTAATTTATAATATTTCCTGACTTTAGAAAATTAGAACAATGTGTAATGATTTATATACTAACAGTTTAACAAAAAAAAAATATATATATATATATATTTTTCTAGCGATACATTCCCTTTAACACACACACTCTTTTCATCAGCCATTCCATAGTTTGGATCAGCTACATAGACAACATATTTTGCATATAGGGTGGCACATTGGACTCCCTCAACATATGCCTTGAATATCTAAACGCCATCTATCCAGAACTCCAGTTTACACTCTATCAGGACCCACAATCGATCAGTTTCTTAGATACTAAAATTCAGAAATCATCATCAGGAGTTGGTCCTATCCTCAGACCTTTTTAGGAAAGAGACTGACCGGAACACTCTACTGCATTTCAGTAGTTGCCATCCCCTGACTACTAAGGGGTCACTCTCCCGTTCTCAATTTGAGTGTCAAAAGGATTGTGACACAAAACATTAGACTTGAAGAGATGGCAGAGAAATTCTTAGAATCAATTCTAGAGAGCAACCTACAACCCAGACCAGACAGGCAAGAGGATACAATTTGTCCATACATACCATCCGGTAGCCAACAAGGTATCAGTAGGAGACACTGGAATATCCTCTCCAAAGCCTATCCCAATATAGAGGAGTTCCATGTACCGATCCTGCCATGCAATCGTAGACCCAGGAACCTCAGGGACAAATTACTGAAGGCAGGCGAGGGATCTAAGATGAGGGTTCTCAAACATCTCTTTATAGGAACCCCAAAAAAAAAGGAACATTCCCATGCCTACATTGTGCACAGTGCTCAAATATCCTCAAAGGGGATTAGATACACCACCCCACACAGGGAAAGCCTTCCCTGTAAGGGACTTTTTTTTACATGTGACTCTAAATACGTTGTCTACCTCATAAAATGTCCTTGTGTTCTTGGGTACGTAGGAGAAACTACCCAAACTGTGGGTGAAGGGATTGGCAAGCAGAAATCAACCATACGCTGTCAAAATTCGTGGTTACCTATCCCCTACGATTTCCACCAAGTGAAACACAATATTTCCCAACTTAAATTCCAGGTCCTTCAACACGTACCCAAGTTAAGAAGTGGAGGGAATAGACTCCAAATACTGAAAGAGAGAGAAGCAATTGGATTAATAGATTACAATGTCTTACACCACGTGGTCTCAATCAGGACTATGATATAAGATATTAATCTCTTTATTTCTCTCTAGGCTCGCTAACCCACCTCTGGTCCCTATTGCCGCCTCTCAATGTTATCATGGGTATCCTTTTTTACGATCTCGTGTTTATAAACCCATTTTCTCAATTGTCCACACATTTTTTTCTTTGATTTATTGCTCATATAGCGACACTATCTCCTTACGTGCATCATCCACCTTTTAGTACCCAGAATCACTTGGATTTAATCCTTGGTCCGATTCCAGCATGCGCCAACATGTCTACTTCCTAGTACATATCATCACGGAGGCGAACTCTTGTGCGCATGCGCGAACCACCGGCAGGTGTTTGGCCGATCATAGAGTCCCCACACACAGTATGATGCTTGTGCGACAGTGCACATGTGACACTTACACCATTAGGGACGGTGATAGCGACTTATGGCGCCAATCTAGCGCCCTATTTAAAGAGTGTATTTACACTTCCCCAGGATACACATACCAATGGTACGGTACCAGTTCCCCTATTTCATAGTGCTATTTCACATAGGATGTTTTTTCTATTGACCAGCGGCAATAGGCGAGTACAAACAAAGCTCCATCTGCAGAGGACTCTGGATATTGATCAAGCATTTGTCTTTGATTTTCTGCTCTTAGCTTTTATGCTACCTCTAGACTGTGATATGTGCCACAATTTGCTGCTTTAGTTTATGCGGTCACTGTTTTGAGGTCACCAACCTTGTGAGGGAGACTACGCAGCTTACACAAATCTATCCCTATTGTAATTATTATTTATTTTTTCAACACTGTGTTGAAGCAGCCACTGTTCGTCTAAAATGTATTCAATAATGTATTTTGACCATTGTATCACTCTTATCCTGACCGTCATCCGGGCCAGAGATTGTTTATTTACAGGACCGCACTAGGCCCCTTTTTTTTTTTCGTTTTCCTAGTTTATTGTTATGGTTGCTATAAACATCTATATGTAATTAACTTAATTTTTTTCATGATGGCTTCATGTGTGACAAGTATTTTCGGTTTACTTTAATGTATATATATCGTTCCATTTTTTTGCATATTGACCTGAGGAGTGCTTGAGTTTATGTTCTATGCTTTCATTCAAAAGCAGTGCCACACCTGTCCACATTTACTTTATTTCTTTCCTGGACCATGATGTACAGCTGACCCCTCATGCCAACGCCGGGTTCAGAGCCCCCTCTGTCATGCCATTGGGCCTTCCATGGCACGATCGCGAGGTGCCTATCTGTTGTCATGGAAGTTAGGGGCCTACTGAGGGCCCCCAGGTCTGCCATGTTAGTCCTCCTATTAAACCCTGCCAGAGATGAGGGAGCCAGAAGAAACATGGGATCACGCGAAACGGCTGTTGCCTTGTGTTCACCATCCATATCCGCTGCTATGCCTGGGTGTCTGTAAATAAAAAACACTGAAATTCACTCGTATGATGCATTTCCTTTCAATACTGTTGGATTATTACGGATTTCTTGTGCGCTGAGCACCACGCGTGTTTGCCAAAAGATACCACTTTACCCGCAATAAAAGCATCCTTAGAGCTATACCCACTCACCCTCTTTGCCTGTTATAATGCTTTTTCTCCCGCACTGTGAACGCTGTAAAAAAGACAAACCCTTTAACAATTGACTGTTTTTTTGGTCACTTTTCCTGCCCGCAAAAATTTTTAATAAAAAGTGATCAAAAAGTTGTACGTGCCACAAAACATTATAAAAACTGCAGCTCACCCTGCAAAAAAAAACAAACCCTTACTTTACTTCATCGATGGAAAAACAAGTTATTGGTCTCAGAATATGGCGACACTAATTTTTGGGTTTTATTTAGTAAAAGTACTAAAAACACAAAAAAAAAACTCTTGTATCGCCGTAATCCTACTGACCCGCAGTTAACATGTCAATTTTACTGCACACTGAACGAATTTAAAAAAAAAAAAAAAAAAAAATGGAGGAATTTTTTTTTTTCCCCCATTCCATCACACAAAATATTTTCTAAAAGTTTTTCATTATATTATATAGTACATTAAATGGTGCCATTAAAAAATACAACTACTCCTACCAAAAACAAGCCCTCATACAGCTACATTGACAGAAAAAACATTTATAACTCTTGGAAGACAGGGAAATTTTTTTTATAAAATAAATGATCTTGTCCTTAAGGGGTTAATGGTGTTATGACTAACACTAAACACAACCCATGGGGCAGGTATGGCGCTGTTCCTGGAAGAAAGCAGCCACTTTATTCTAATCATATACAACCCCTTTAATGTAGCTGCAGAAAATTCCAATATCAGGGCTGTGTTCACATTTGCGATGGAGGCTCCGCTAGAAGCCTCAGTCGCATATCCGTTCCAAAATGCCAGAAGGAATAGCACAGGTGTGTTTCTTTCGGTAAAACGACAGACGCCATGACTGAAACCCCGTTGGTGTCCATCATGCAACAGAACCGGCACTGCCGTTTTTTTCATTGTGCGCTTCTATGACGTAGCAGCCCCACCTGGAATTATTATTATTTTTTTATTTCCTTAATCTTGAATCCCAGCCATTGATTGAATACGTGACACTGTACACATAGTTGATGTCTGCCTTAATTTATATATTAAATATACACTACATGTATGTTCACTAGTAAAAGTCTTCCATTCACTGAGATCCAGGGTCTAACATGGGCTCTACCACATTAAAAAAAAAACACATCTGCTTCCAGGTTTCTTTTTTTTTCTTTAATTGCAGTTGTACGTGCCATGACGACTAGAGCGGGTCCACGTACAACATCCAGCTCATACACAGGGTTGTATGGAGTGATATTACACCTGCATTTTAGCTTATGTCACGCAGCGACTGCATGCACCGCTATCCATTTCCTCTTCAGGGAAATTGCTCTTTGGCATTTCCATCAATGCCCTCGTCCCCTTGACATTTAGAAAACGTCTACAACAATTGTCTTGTTGTATGCGGCTTCCCTGCTACAAGAAAAGAAGGAGAAAAAGAGCAGTCTGCTGATTGTAGACATCTGTATGGTGCACCCTGCTGTGTCTCCAGCATGCTCTTATCACATCCGTGCCCTAATATATGTAGCAGAGGATAGAAAGGAGCACATTTTCACAACACAGGCACAAACTTTTCTGCTCAATCCTCAGTAGGGATACCGTGCATGCAATTCTTCTCAGAGAACTGAAAAATGTTATTGTCGACTGGAACAAGGGCCAAAGCGTTCATGGACGAAGAATAACAAGAACACTTTATTCTGCACTCGGAATAAAGTAAAAACACTGAGCTCTATGACGCACGTCCATGGTAGAGGCATTACAGTGAGACAGACATTTTCGCAAAGTATTTTGACGACACCTTAAATGAACACACAGGATGTGGAGGTGCGAGATAGCCTTCCCCACCAGGAAACTCAAAGGGGCTGTCCCGCAAAAAAATATCACTGATCAAACTGTCCGACCAATGGGTTCCGCAGCGATCGCGAGAACGAGGGTCCCATGTTTGAATAAAGCAGTGACAAGTATGCGCAATATTGCTCCATTCACTCTCTATGGTACTGATGAGATAGCCGACCACTGTACTCCGTTATTTCCATCAATCCCAAAGAGAATGAATGTAGTGGCAGAGCACACGCGTGTCCACCGCTCCATTCAAACAAGGAACTCGGGACCCTTGTTCTTGTGATCGGTTGGAGGTCCCAGCGGTCGGACCCGAATCGATCATACATTAATCATCTATCCTGTGCATAGGGGATAAATGATTTTCGTGCGACAACCCCACTGTGACTCATTATGTTCTACACACATCTACCTGTATGACTTCCATTAAGACTAGCAGCAAGTAAACAGCTTGACAGCCACTACAGAGTCACCCAGCCTGTGCCCCCCCCCCCATCCAAACACCTCAGGAGGAGAAAAGCAAAAATACCCTACTTGGAATTTACTTGTGAAGACTTTGTGCTAATTAGGAGTTATTAGTAATGTAGAGGAGTCAAAGCCATGGAAACCGGTGACTACTTACTGATGTTTCCAAAAAGAGTTGGATAATCTGATTATCACTAATTTGCCTCTGCTACATCTCAAATAAACCCTCTCTGCTTCTAGCGATGCAAGCAAGTCATAAGAATAGACAGGTCGGCAGCAGTGTAGCAGGAGCAGACGTGAAAAGGGGCTAAAAAACAAATGAACACTGGACTATAACTAATGCAGTCACACCCAAAATGTACTCAATAACCATAAGGTCTCATGGAAACACTGATCTGTACATTATCAGAGTTAAAGGGGTTCCTTCTACTTCGTTATTTACAGCCCCCCTCCCAATCCAGCCTCTTTGTAGCAGGATTGTGGATATAGACACTTATGAGCATAACAGGATTTCCTCCATGATACATTCAGTACCTGCTCCGCTGCTAACCCGCAAGTCCCAAATCAGGACAGGGAGTGTATTGGAAAGTTGCGTCCCATCTTGATTGTTGCCTATTGGATAGCATAAGAATGTAGGACCCGTTTGAAGAAAAATAAAGTTCACAAAAACAAACAATAACTCACTGTCTCCTTGTTGGGCAGCAATTCTTTTCTAATTCTGAAGAAGTTCTTGCCATATTGTCGTAATCCTTTGATAAACCGTTTCTGTATTAAAAACAGAGAGAAAGAATTAGGAACCAAACATATAGAACATGTCAATTTAGCTGAGTTTTCTGCAGGCATTTGGAGTGGTCAGATCCTCCTTAGAAAAAGGCTACAAACAGGGACTTGTTTTTGTCATACGTTTGTAGTCTGTGGCTTAGGAACCACGGATAGAATTTTAAATGGACTGCAGCAAAGCCTGGCAAAAATTCTCCTTTAATACGTAACCAGTAGAGCTCTACCCTGAAGACAAATATCTAATAAAACAACAGCTTTAGGGAATATAACATTACAAGCTGCTATACAATTGTCTGTGCTAACGCATTTAAAGGGATTTTCTGATAATGGACTGTTGTCATTCCAACACATCACAAGTTATCATAGGAGTCCGTAACTCTCATTGATTTCTATTTCCCATTGAGTCAAGCGCCATTGGTCTCTCATAAATGGGGGTTCCAGCTATAGAACCGCCGTAAAATTAGGACATGTAATAAAAGTTAATTGACAGTCACTAATTGATATTACTTTAAAGAAACATCCTAGTTAGTTCATTAGGGGGTCCAAGAAACAGGAAAACATACAGGGTCTGCAAAAAGCGCCACGTGTGTCTGGCATTGCAGTTCAGTGCCATGGGGATGAGCTACCATACCACACACCGCTCACGGACAAGAGTGCCGCTGTTTTGGTAATGATTCTCCACGGGACTTAAAGAATCAGAGACAATGTTAGAAAGACTTTTACCATTTCTAGGACCCACAAAGGAATGGTTAAGATGTAAATCCCATGTACTGAAATGATTTCCAAAACCGACCCAGGCAACGTGATCTGAATCTATTTTTGAGGGTAAGGCATAAACCTGCCATCGCCTCGACTCCTTCCAAGACTTCTAAGGACCTTATCAGGTTTTATAAGCTGCGGCACATTATCTGGCTTTTAACGTGTGATCTGCCTATATTCTGCTGAGAGGTCAGTGCAGAGATTTATTCTGCCAGGTGTATCCAAGTGTCCTTATAAACAGAAAGCAGCTGCTTCTGGCCGTTCTTTTCAGGGGTCCGTTACGAATAACGTGTCTTCTGTGCATACTTCACATTATTTTTAAAGTAATCTAAACAGGGAAGCAACATGGCAGGACACCGTATACCAGAGAAAGGAGGTGAATTACAGCAGGATCTTACCACTTCTTCTTCCGTCCAGCACTTCTCTATGAGTTTAGGTACCGGCTTCTTCACCAAACGTTGTAACGCCTTCCCAGCATCGTAGTTGCTTTCATGTAGCTAGAAAAAGAAAAAATTCGGAATTACACAGGCCCTGAATACATCGTTTTTTTTCAGTCAAATGTTCCTCAGTCAAGAATATTTGGAGGCGACTGGTGAAAGCAGGTCGCTACACTAATAATAGCATTTGATAAATGCAGCAGCAAGCATGGGGCCTTTCAGGGCAATCCCCAAGTGTTGTCTGTAACAGGCGAAAAACCACCTACACAGACGACTAGAGTATTCCACATGCCGCATAATAATATGGTGTCCAGCCACCAAATCCAAGCCATCCCTTCAATCACAGTAGATCTACTCCAGAGACTTTCTTGCCGTGTACATTGTGGGTCATATGCATCAGAACCAGACATGTACAGTGGTTATAGTAGCACGCTGGATAGAGGAAGCACTATGTAGATGTTAAGCCTTGCAGACCAGAAGCTATGAACCACTACTTTTGCTTTAAATACCCAGACAGAATACAATTTCTATCCCTTTAGTACAGCAGCTCACGGACCGTCTTTTTCTCGAAACACCCCTTTACCCCCCCCTGTACTACAGCCAAGCTCCAGCGGCCAAAAAAAAAAAAAAAGCAGAACATGCCTCCTCTATCCCCGGAGTCGAATGACAGCGAAGGGAAAGTAAACAGCAATCCCTAGCCCTGTTTATTTCTTTTTTTTAAGTCTGCAAATGCATAAACAGCACGCAGAGTTATATTCTCCATTATGTTGCAACTTAATTTATCAGTGGGTTTCAAAATCCCTTCCCTCGGTACAAGTTTGGTTCTCTGGGTTTGGACCTCTGGATCTAAATGCAAATGAGCAACCAATTAGTTTGATCTTGTAAGCTGTTGCTCCTTTGCTCCAATATAGTTTAGAGGCCTAAGATTAGAGGTAGAACGCAAGTGAAAGAGCACATTATAAAGTAGCGCATGCCCAATGCAGAGTACAAATTGTATTCGATACAAGAAAAAGGAAAAACATCTAAAACACACAATAACCGATTGCCTGTAATGTAACGCAAGGCATGCTACAGCAGAAAAGACGTCTCCAATAGGATGTAACAATAAGCCTTAGTCCCTACACAATTTAAGGATTATATATGTTGATTTACCATGGACTCAATTGTAGGTCCTACTAGGGATGCACGATGCATTGAAACTTCGATACTGTTTCGATACTCTGCATCCCCAAACGGTTCGATACCGTTATTTCATGTATTTTGATACTGAGCAGTGCGACCGCACCGCTCAGTATTGTAACACATGAATGTATGAGAGCGGGGCTGCGGCTGTGTAATATAGTCACTGCCCCGCTCCTGAGTCCTGACAAGTGCGCGCTGTAAGGATGATGCGATGCGGCCAGCGCTGCACTAATGAGCGGCGGCACTGAAAACAGAACATGGCGTGCGCACTGCAAAACACCCGAATGTTCTGTCCTCAGTGCCTGAACCACCGCTCATTAGTGCTGCACCGGCCGCTTCTCCTCATGCTGACCGCGCACACACTTAAATGTCAGGAGCGGTGCAATGACTGTATTACACAACCGCAGCCCCGCTCTATAACGGCGGAGATCAGAGAAAGCTCATCTCCACCGTTATTCCCCTGAATGCTGCGATCAAAGCGGACTGCAGCATTCAGGAGAAAATGAGAACGGGGGATGCCCCTTGGATCGCATCAAAGGAATTCCTGTGACGCGATTGAGGGACATACCATATATGGGCAGACAGCCCAGGGTCCATTGAAGGACCCCAGGGCTGTCTTACCATATTTCCTGTTAGGGAATACTTAGGTATGTCCTAACAACTGTCTGTGTACTATCCGTACACAGGCTAATGTACAGTAATATAGATATATGCCTGTGTACTATCAGTATATAGATATATGCCAGTACATTAAAGTTTAAAAATAAAGTAAAAACAAAGTAATATTAAATAAAAAACAATACACACATTTTTTACAATAAAAATGAAAATAAGTCTCAATACATAAAATATTCACATATTCGGTATTGGCGCGGGCCGTAATAACCTGCGCAACAATTTTTTTGTGTCATTTATGATGTGTACGCTGTAAACAAAATAAAATAAAAACTGCTTTCTATCACTTATTGTGGGGCACGAGGTACCTCACACATTAACCCATTATGACTGAGAAACATGACGGGGTTAATTACTATTAATGTGAGGCACATTCAAAATTCATCACACCTTGTGCCTCACATCAGAAAACGGAAGAGCTTTTTTTTTTTATTACTGTTGGTAAAGTATCGTTTTGGTATCGAAATCGCAATACTACACGAAGTATCGGCATCGAAGCCAAAAATTCTGGTATCGTGACATCACTAGGTCCTACTAGTGTCTGGACTAGAACCTACATTCCTGTCCATGATAACAAGTCAACATATATAATCCTTAAATTGTGTAGAGACCAAGTTTCTATAGAAACCCATATGTATTGAGTAAGGCTGGATTCAGGTACATTCGTGTAGAAAATGCCGTCTGCAGCTGGTGTGATCTCACCATTTCCTTTTTTTAGTGACACAGCTGGAAGGTTTCTTGGTTTCATAATGAACTCCATTCCCTGTCTCTCAGATCTCAACACGATGCTGCATTCTAATTTATATCTTCAATTACAGTGTATATTCCGTAGATACCTTCCCTGTTTCTAAGCTGAATGGGGGTAGGAGAAGGCGGCTCTGGCAACCTGAGCTTCTATAATGAGTCATTACACTGCCAGTTCCACACAATATATACCAGACAGAAACGTCCATATTTCAAGATTTAGTCAATGCATAAGAATAAATTTGGTTAAGACTAAGAAAATTACATTCCACAGTTTGGAAAAAAATAAAACCGAGTTCTGCATCTTTTCCGTCAGGAGCGGATGATCCTTTATCATATAACAAAGGTTATGTGATACATGGGCTATTAAAATGCTATAATAATGTGGTATGTAGGGGGTGGTGAACAGTTCATTGCTGCCAGCTCAGTATTAGGCTATGTTCACACATCGCGTAAAAATTACGATGCGGAACCGGCCTAAAAACTCTGCACCAAAATACACACTAAAATACACAAATGGGGCGTGCTGCAGATTAAAAAATCTAAAGCATGCCTGCAATCTGCCGCAAAGATTTTTTTCATGCTACGGCGTAACATTGAACTATACGTTATTGCAAAATTTGGTTGCAACCTAAATTCTGCAACAAATACATGATGTGTAAACATAGCCTTAGCGACATATAGGAAAGCAAAAATTAAAAATTATTATTATACATATTAGTGGGTCCAGACAACACCTATTTGACTAACTGGACAGTAGTCGCGGTCCATTGGGTTTTCCCCTCCAATTTCATCTGCAAATCCACCTGTTCTACATAAAAAAAATATGGTTTGAATGGTGGGGAGGATAGAACACAAAGACCCTTTAGACGGGACAATGATCGGACAAACGAGCGTTCATATGTACGCTCATTCCTGAACATTGCCCTGTGTAAACACGGCAACTATCAGCCGATGAAACGCACGTTCATTGGCTGATCGTATCGTTTCTGCAGACCAAAATATTATCATTGCCGGCAGCACTTCTCTCCGTGTAAACAGGGAGATATGCTGCCAACATGATGGAAATGCATGGGGACGAGCGATCCTAGTAACCTCCTTATAAAAGGAGCAAACGAGCACCAATCTCGTTGATCGGCACCAGTTTTTACAGCCAATGTTGTTGGACGGTGTAAAAGGACCCTCACTCTGTGTACACAAGATCTGGTTTGTCTATTGTTGGATTATCAGCTATTGCCCTATATAATGAAATTGTCATCAAAGGAGACCCAATCTCTGAAAATGACAAGACGAGATCTCCTGGGATGACTTGCTTCCACCATCGGCTGCTTAGACTTATATATAGAAGAGTTACTTTTACATAGTGGCCGCCCACATTCTTATCCAGACATGTAAAGGGATACGGCACACCACAAATAGCAAGACACAAGGACACTCTAAAAGACCCAGTAATCGCAACATTCCCATGGATCACATCATCTTATCAGCTCCATGGATGCCCCCGCTCTCCTCGGCTCTGCAATATCTGTGCAAAAACATTAAATCACTGAACTACGGCTCCAGATAGCAGGTGCTGCTGTTATTGCAGAAATAAAGCCCTGGATTGTCAAGCCTGATTTATAGCAGGGATGGAAACCTTATTGAATTTCCATAATAATAAATGATGCTGCTCATCCAGCGCTCCTTTACATCTCCCAGGGCTGCATAGAAATACCTGGAAAAACTACAACGAACAACAAACAGCGAGGCCGTACAAAGAGCTCGGTGACATACGCACATACGACATTCACTGTCTATTATCTTTATAGTGCCGACGTATTTAGCAATGCTGTCCAGAGAATACATGCTTTATTTTAACGTCTGATCCTAAAGTTTAGCATTCCATCGAAACATATGAAGGTCAATTGAAATCCGTTTTTTTTTTTAGATTGTAAGGTAGACTTAAGTGGGGTGTCACAAAGACCATCCTTTTTCAAATGGAAGCCAGCTTAGCTTCTCTGGAAGGCGCGCATGGCATGGCCAAACATTCTCCCTGCAGCACCTGCTGGAGGAGAAATTTAGTATTACATGGCAGCCATGCATGGGCCAGGTCCGCCAGAGTTGCTCTGTGCTCTGGCTCGTAGTGGGGGGTTCCGAGCAGTGGACTCCCCTCTTTGACGTCCATATAGCCGAATAGTCGATGTGGACTGCAATATATTGTCCCCTGGATAAGATCACTAATACATTCATGTAAGGTTTTGGTATGATTACATGGGCAGTATAATCAGCGGCTCAAAGACTGTGCCAATCCTAGAAGTGCCAGGTTTTCTTCCAAAATACAACGGAGTTGAACCCTACCTGAGCAACCTTCTACACTGAGTGCCGTGGTTTCTTCGATACCAATCCTAGAAGTGTCATTGAAGGGGAAGTTTCCGCATCTCAATCAACGGATATCCCTTGCAAAAATTTTAATTTGTCAATATACAGTAGCAAGAAAAAGTAAGTGAACCCTTTGTCATTACCTGGATTTTTGCATTGATTTCTAATAAAATGTGGTCTGATTGTTATCCAAGTCACAATAATAGCAGCGCCAATTAATATTCCCATATGACATGTCCCAAATGCATGTATAAATACACCAATTCAAAAGGAATCATGCAGGAAATAGAATAACTTGCACAATAAAATACAATATTTATTAATAAACTTTAAAAATAATAAGTTTGATATACAAAACAAAATGTATAAAAAATGTCATGACACAGACAAGAGAATAAATGCAAAAAAACAAATCCTTCGAATTGGTGGTGTAGGTCACAATTATAGACAAACACAATCTAACTAAACTAACACACAAACAGTTGTACTATCCATGTCTTTTATTGAGTAATCATCCACAGTGAGGGAGAAAAAGTAAGTGAATTTACCCTTGAATTTAATAACCTGTAGCTCCTCCTTTAACCCCTTAGTGACCACTAATATGCCTTTCACGGTAGTCACTAAGGGGCCTTAGGTTAGGCTGTCGCCTTTTCACGGCGGCCCAGTCGAAGTCCTGCACGGGTGTCCCGTGCAGGAAGGAGCTGTTGCTCGGCTGTCTGATGTCAGCCGGGCTCCTGCTCCAACGGTAACGACCGAAGTTTACTTAGATCGTGGCCGTTTAACCCGTTAAATGCCGCGGTCAATAGCGAGACCCTAGGTCTGTCCTGGTTATACACCTATTAGGACGTGCCTGATGGCCTGTCAGATTTACACGGACAGGCAATAATTGCTTTGGTATACGAAGTATAACAAGCATTATAGCAGCGATCAAAAGATCGCACAGAAGTCTCCTATTGGGACTAAAAAGAATAAGTAATAAATGTGAAAAAATTTATAACGATTACAGTAAAAAAAAATAAAAAAAATTTCCCCCCATAAAAAGTGGTTTTATTTATGGTATCGCCGCAACCGTAATGACCCAAACAATAGCGTTAACATATAACTTAAATCATAATGTGAACGCCGTAAATAAAACTCAAAAAACAACGGTGAAATTGCTATTTTTTCTCATTGCCTCCCAAAAAGTAATAAGAGTTCATCAATTAGGCTCTGCTCACATCTGCGTTGGGGTCCCGTTCTGATGTTTCATCAGAGATTTCCGTCAGAACGGGACCCTGAACAGAGACAAATGGAGACCACGGGCATCGGATACGTCACCATTGAAATCAATGGTGATGGAAACGGAAACCTCTGGTTTCCGTTCCTGTCAGTTTGTGTCTGTTCAGGGCCCCGTTCTGATGGAAATCTCCGATGAAACGTCAGAACGGGACCCCAACGCAGAAGTGAGCAGAGCCTAAGTCCCATGTACCCCAAAACAGTACCAATAAAAACTAAGTCTCGTCCCGCAAAAAACAAGCTCTCATATAACTACATTGACGGAAAAATAAATAAATTACGGCTCTTGGAAATAGACGATGCAAAAACAAATAATTTTAGTTCAATAGTTTTCCTCGTGCAAAAGTCGTAAAACAAAGAAAACCTACACATATGTGGTATCACTGTAATCGTACCGACCCATAGACTAAAGGTAACATGCTATTTATGCCGCACAGTGAACGGCATGAATATAACACATAGAACAATGAAGGAATTTCAGGGTTTTTTTTCTATTTCCCCAAAAAAGTTAATAAAAAAATTATATGTACCCCAAAATGGTGCCATTAAAAAAGTACAAGTAATCCTGCAAAAAACAAAAAAAGTTATAGCTTTTTGAATGCGACTAAAGAAAAACGAAAAAAATAAATAAAAATAAAAATAGATTGGTCATTAGGGCCTAAAATAGGCTGGTCATTAAGGGGTTTACAGCAATCACATCCATTAAACGTTTCCTGTAGCTGCAGATAAGATTTGAAGCATTTTGGACCATTCATCCCTGCATCAATATTTCCGGGATGCCCTAGGCGCTAAGCCCTCTTTCAGTCATGCCACAGCATCTCAATAGAGTTAAGATCAGGACGCTGACTTGGCCCTTCCAAAATATAAATCTTTTTCTACCATTCGTTAGTTGATTTACTTGTGTGCTATGGGTCATTGTCTTGTTGCATCACCCATCATATCTTCAGATTGAGGTCATGGACTGCTGCTCATACATTCTCCTGTAAAATGTTTCGATATACCTGAATTCATTGTTCCTTCATTGATCACAAGGCGTCCAAGGTCCTGAGGCAGCAGAGCAGCCCCAAACCATAGTTACATAGGTTGGATAAAGACACAGCTCCTTCAAGTTCAACCTCTCTCACTCAATTGCACATCATTCATTGCTAGATTAGTTCTAACCCTCAATGCCATACTTGGGAAGATCTGCACCTAGGCCTTTTTTTAAATGCAGACATAGTATCTGCCATTACTACCTCTTGGGGTAGGGCATGTTATAGTTTGACTACTCTAACTGCAAAGAACCCTTTCCTATATTGATGTCTGAAACATCTTTCTTCCACATGCAATGAATATCTCCTGGTCCTTTGTAAAGTCCTTGGAGATAACAGATCATGTGCCAGTTCTTTGTAATGAGAACACATATTTATACATGTCCAGAAGGTCACCTCTAAAGTGTCTTTTTTCCAAGCTGAACAAGCCCAATTTCTGCGCCCTCCACCATGCTTCCCAGTTGGGATGAAGTTTTATTGGTGTGCAGTGTTATTTTTTCCTCGAAACGTATTGTTGTGTATTTGTGTTAAAAAGTTCCACTTTTATCTCATCTGTTCATAAAACATTTTCCTAGAAGCATTTTGAAGCATCCAGGTGGCCTCAGGCAACCATGAGACAGGCCGCAATGTTTGGTTTAGTTCTTCGTGGTGTTCTTTCATAAGCAACAATCTTTTTCAGTGTTTTTCTAATAGTGGACACATACAGTTTATAGAGTCTTCAGTAGATCATTTGCTGTTAACTCTTGGGTTCTTTTGCACCTCTTTCAGGATTTCCCATTGTGCGCACCTAAAAAGAGTAGTAACAGTCCTGAATTGTATACATATGTAGAGATTTTGTGGATTGTCCAACACCCTCGTCTTTTTCAATGCTTTTGTAGCCTTGTCCGGCTTCATGCGTCTCTATAACACGTCTTCTGAGGTATTCTGAAAGTTGTTTGCCTCGGCATGGTTCACACTAACCAATCTTTCTTTAGAACACATTTGTCAGTAATCAGGCTGTGTGTGCCTTTATTTAAAGGCTATGTAAACCTTTGAAGGCATGTTTTTTTTTTTTAAACTAATAGATTAGTCTCGGTGTTTAGTGTAACTTTGTAATTAGTCTTTATTAAAAAATCTTTTACTTTTGGAGATACAGCTATTCTGTATTATCTATACAGAGCAGCTGTATAGTTAGTTTTACACTGAATCTGTCAGTCCCAGTGTCGGCGGATCCACCTGTAATCTATCACATCTAAGTAATGAACGTAGATGTGATAGTTTACAGGTGGATCCTACGTGTCTCTGACCACGTGACTGACGGATTCAACGTAAAACGAACGATACAGCTGCTCTGTATAAAGAATTCAGAACAGCTGTATCTTCAAAAGAAAAACGATTTTTAAAAAAATAAAGACTACATACAAACTTACACGAATTAGACTGACTAATCTATTAAAAAAAAAAAAAAATGCCCTCAAAGATTTACATAGACTGTAATGGGTAAAGCACCAGTGAAACCCACACTTCCAAGTTCATCTCCTTAATTGAAACATCTTTTGCAAATCAGTTCTTTGAGAAGTCATTAACAGTTAGTCGTTCACTTACTTTATCTTCCTGCACTGAATGTGCTCAATAACGGACATTCATAGTACAACTGTTGGTGTGTTATTAGTTTAGGCCCCATGCACACGGCCGTGCCCCTAATTTACGAGCCGCGATTGCAGCCGCAAATAGCCATCTGCATTTTCGGTATGGGAGCAAGGCCCTTAAAAAGCAAAAGATAGGATATGTCCTATCTTTTGTGGTACACTTCAACGGCCCGAACACCTTCCCGTAAATAAACGGGAAGGTGTCACTGGACAATAGAAGTGAAATGATCAGTAATCGCGGTCCGCAATTACAGACTTTTTTTTTATGGTCGTGTGCATGGGGCCTTAGAAATATCCTGTTTGTCTATAATTGTGACTTAGATAACAATCAGACCACAATTAGTAATCAATGAAGAAATCCAGGTAATTCAAAAGGTTTACTTGATTTTTTTTTCCAACAGTATCTATCAAGCACAGCGGTAGTACTTCTAGGCAAAAGTATCCAGTAAGGCGAGTTATGTCCTCATGTACTTCCCATGTGTGTAAGAGAAGAATGGAAGCAAGAGGCAAATGGGTAGCTTTGATCTATAAACTTAGTAGGAGATCTGACAGCATTAATGATTGCAACCATATAAAAACACATCCTGTGATGCCTTATAATAGAGACGTGCTACCGCTGTGAAGCCTTCGAGCACCAAAGCCGCAGGTTGTGGAAGCCCGCCTTACTGAAGCAAGGTAAAAGCCCATACTGTCAATAAGATCCAATCTACAAGATACAGTAATTACCAACACAGAAAAACAGATTCAGCAAGAGACTACATCTCCACAATTTACATGGGGAGATAGGTATAAAAGTAAAAAAACAACAAAATTATCTTCATATACAAAAGAGCAGATACTCAATTAATAATATTTAGCCGTCAATAATGGCTGAGGAAATTGTCACATCTGCAGCAACCACCAGACAGCTGAAAATAACTTATAGTAGCTCCCTGGTGATTTGGGCAGCTTTTACAACTGCATTTAATATCAAAATAATACCGCACACGAAACCTGTAGATTATACGCGTTCTGGTAGTTCAAAGCAAAAATAAAAAATATTATAAAATGTAAACACAACTTTGAACTTCAATTATAGAATATTTAAAGGGGCGGTCAATGAAAATCATTTATCACCTACCTATGATCGCTGCAGGTCCGACTGCCGGGACCCCCAGAACTGTGCTCGGCTATTTCCATCAGTTCCATAGAAAATTAGTGGGGCCGTAGTGCAGACACATGTCCAACCAAATGGGCGACACGGGACTCTCGTGATCACTGGGTGTCCCAGGAGTTGGAACCACAGCGATCGTACATAGGTGATCATTTTTGTGGACAACCGCTTTAAGAGCCAAAATAAACTGACTACTACAGAATGGGGCACTTGATGATTGGCAGATGGATTATTTTAATGGCCACCAAAAATATATGGAATCTTAAAACCCTGCATTCCAGCCTATATGGAAGAGCGCACAACTAAAACTTACTGTGTTAAGTGCATTGAGTGTTGTATCATCACGAGAAGCAGCAACACAGCCATCTTCTGTAGATCCGCCATCACACATTCCTGCAAAGGCAGCCATGCTCCTATTCAAAGAGACAGACATGTGAATTAAGGACAATGTTGCTCGCATCCAAATACAAGGAAACAAATGATAAAAGACCGGTTATTAGATCAAAATAAACGCTTCAGTCATTTCCCACAGAGCAGCGCTCCCGTCCACCCACTGCACAGGGAACTACATCACAGCCCCATTCACTTAAAAGGAAAGATCCGGCCTCCGTTAAGATTACCCGTTTTTTTTATCTACATAACGGCTGTCACAGTCTCAGACTTTGCTATAGAGCTCTTCATTGGAGTCTGAGCCATGCCCCCATCTCCTTTACCACCCTCTGATGGACCAGTGATGACATTGGCCCGTTTCGGCAATGTCCATCAGTGCTTACATCATAAACGCTTGTCCGTCAGAGGGCAGTGAACGGGGCGTGTCTCAGACTCCAAAGAAGCTCAATCTACAGCAAAGTCTAAAACTGCGGCAGCTATCTTGGAGAGTGAAAAACAGGGAACCAGAAAGCAGAAACGGAGGCTGGATCATTCAGGAGCAGGGCAGAAGACATGTGGACTATAAATTTCCAAGCTATAGTAAACAAATTGTTTGCTTGAGGGTATGTGCACACGATAGCAGGCATTTACGTCTGAAAAGACAGACTGTTTTCAGGAGAAAACAGCTGCCTCGTTTCAGACATAAATGCTCCTCCTCGCATTTTGCGAGGCTTCTCTGACAGCCGTAAATTTTGAGCTGCTCTTCATTGAGTTCAATGAAGAACGGCTCAAATTACGTCTGAAAGAAGTGTCCTGCATATAATGTATATAAGTGTCCTGCATATAATGTATATAAGTGTCCTGCATATAATGTATATAAGTGTCCTGCATATAATGTATATAAGTGTCCCGCATATAATGTATATAAGTGTCCTGCATATAATGTATATAAGTGTCCTGCATATAATGTATATAAGTGTCCTGCATATAATGTATATAAGTGTCCCGCATATAATGTATATAAGTGTCCTGCATATAATGTATATAAGTGTCCTGCATATAATGTATATAAGTGTCCTGCATATAATGTATATAAGTGTCCTGCATATAATGTATATAAGCGTCCTGCATATAATGTATATAAGCGTCCTGCATATAATGTATATAAGTGTCCTGCATATAATGTATATAAGTGTCCTGCACTTCTTTTGACGAGGCTGTATTTTTACGCGTCGTCGTTTGACAGCTGTCAAACGACGACGCGTAAATAACAGGTCGTCTGCACAATACGTCGGCAAACAGTTTCAAAGGAATGGCCAGATGTTTGCCAACGTATTGTAGCCCTATTTTCAGACGTAAAACGAGGCATAATACGCCTCGTTTACGTCTGAAAATAGGTTGTGTGAACCCAGCCTTATAGAGGAGAGAACATCTGTGTTGGGAAATACAGTCCCTTCATTCTCATGAATGGCATTGGTCCCAGAGGTTGGCGCCACATTGATCAAAATGATATGGCATATCCTAATAAATAACTGTGAGAAAGCGACTGGCTCACCTGGCTGCCCTGAGATACATCAGCAGATCGCAGTCATTGACACCGGGCATCCACACCAGCTCTTCATGCTGAGTGATGGGATCACGATCAGGGGAAGGAAAAGGTTGCAGATCAGGAAGCTTGGCCTGTGGAGTAGAGAATGATGTTAGGCACCCTCATCGGTGCATTACACAGTAGCGGGTGAGGGGATGAGAACCAAGTAAAAAAATAATAGTTACCATGGCAGGTTTTTGCCAAGATAGAAAGTCCACTAATGGCCACATTGATAAGTTTATTGACTGTCTTAGTGATTCAGCAGAGACTAGATATAGTCATTTTTAAGATGTAGATATGGTTTAAATCCACCCTGGCAAACCTGTAAGATCTGGCGTTTCTTCGGGTGATCAGGCCGGTCTAACTCAATAAAATATGCAAAGAAGAGACAAGGCTACAGGGAGTAAACGTTGCCATTAAACAGATATTAGAGTCGCGAGACCTAATTAGCAGCTTTAGTCAATCGGCAGCGATATTGGCGGTAAGAATGGAGAGTACTTCACAGTGAACAGCCTCTGTAATTACTCCTTACGGATGCAACACAAATCATACTTAAAATGGCAATATTTATCTGGAACCTGCCAATTATAAGTCAGAGGTTTGCAGCCTTAGGCAGTGTTTTAACACCCACAAATAGCCTGGCAATTTCTGCAGCAAGGGCGTCTACAAAATACTGTAGCTGTGTTACGAACGATCTTTGGGAAACTATTTTATCCATCAGACTTAAAGCGCAACTTCACCTGTATCCAACCTACTTTTCGATATTAGGGTATTTAATTCAAAGCAATTTGTTAATCGATATCTATCCTTTTATGAGTGGGAGCCATTTTGACATTAAAATCTGACAGAGAAGGGGAAATGAAAACACTTTTACCCTTCAGGTCTGTCAGCAGAAAACAAGCCACTCGGTCTATAGCGCAGCAAGAACTGGCCATCATAAAACAGCTTGTGTCTGCTGATAGACTGCAGGGAAATCAATATCACAAGTCATCCATCTCCACTGCAGCGAGGCAGCTTTATGGGAATATTGTTAACAAAAATGACATCACATTGGTAGTATAAAAATATAAATATGTAGTATAAAAATTATAGTATATGAATATATTTACATCTAGTTTTACAGTAAACAGAGAAACAAGTAAAAAAGCATACAAATAAAATGTACCTGGTGACTGGGCCCCACACGAATCTCTCCTTGGGTGCTATTCAGCCTCCTGTAACACAAACACATACAAATTATTATATGGAAGGGTCACTCAACAAACGGCAAATTTACAGCAAACATATAGAATCAAGAGAAAAGGGTATAAAGGTATCGGTACCCTCTACAAATACCACATAATACATGCAGGGCAGTGAGAAAACAAGTTTGCACAGTGACATAGTGTGAACAGATGGTGGCAGGTGGCACTTTAGATGTGAAAAGCAGGATACAAAATTGTGCCCGAAAGATCCACACAGAGGTGACTGAGTTTAACACTGGCTATTAGCCACTGCCAGTCATGCCAAAACGGGATGAGACCGCGACTGTACCCGCTGTACCTAGTGGAGGCCCAAGCCTTAAAGGGAACCTGTCACCAGCATTTCACCTATTGAACTCTACTCGCCCCTCGTTGGCCACTGCTGTTAAAAGTTCATTGCTGTTATCCCCTCTCCTGAACTCTTCCACCGACCGTAAATACCGGCTGCAGACATTGTGCGCCTTTTATAGTAATTATCCGTCAGACTCGTTCAATCCTCTTATGCACTCCCACCGCCAAAAACTGTCCTGCCCTGAATGCCGAAATCTTGTCTGAGATAGAGCGCATGCACCTGTCATGTATGGTCCGACACCCTTCCCTGCTTCATCCGGCCCTCAAATCTAGTTACTGCGCATGCGCCGCTATGGTGTCTCGTTGTGCACATGCATCAGGACATCGATGCGCAATCGCAGGATTTCGTGTGTGCTGGTGGGAGACCAGGAGCTGTCAATCAAAAAGTAAGGAGGCGGGGTCAACTCTGAAAGGCTTGAGGAATGAAGATATGACTCATGCTCATTAGCATACGGTGCGGGAACACTAAAAAGGTACAGTCTGCTTAGAAGATAAATATGGGTTACATAGAAATTAATTTTTTCACCCACTTCCACCAGGTATTGCTATAGGTGAAATGATATAGGTGAAATGCTGGTGACAGGTTCCCTTTAACACTATTGCGGTCTTGTGCCAGTGGTTGGCACTTAACAGATAGTACTGCATGACTTTAAAACAATCCAATAAATAAATAAAAAAAATTTTTTTTAATAAGTTTTATCACACAAACAAGCAATATGGCATTGATAATCTATTAACTGCAAGTCTTTTTCTTGGTTTACCAAATCTTTTCCTATTATTTTCAGTACATTTTAAGCAGCTTTAGAGGCAGAACACAAAGCCCAGTACAATCCCATTTTTTATGCCTTTATCAGATGACCAGAACATCCTCATTTACAGAAAAAGAGCAATCAATTATTACAAAGTCTGCGGTGAGTGAGGTAAGTGGAGGTACGAAGTACTCCCAAGTGGGCGAGAACCGGCCCGTGTGTAGAAGACGAACAGTTATAATGGTGACTTTGTAGGCCAACTGGTGGTGCATCATGTGTATGGACATGATGTTGTGGGAGTATTTATTTCCTCGCCCAGAACGCCCACGTGAAAAATATTAATTCAAGTACACAATGTGTATGTACAACATCAACACAGGCGGCTTCCTAAGATGTTGCAATCTGACACTCCATTTTTGACCTGCGCTGGACATCATTCGACGGCCCATCTCTGCACATATGAGGGTTAGACAAATCCCAGAAGCCAGCTGGTCAAGGAGTCCACAATTCTTTTTCTGGTATTTAACATCTTTGACTATTTTCTATGGAATCTATCGCATTAAAATAGATAAAAATGGATCAAAAAATGAGGTCAAGGATTTTGACCCTAAATAAGAGCAATGTCCTGATAATTATTGGGAACTTTGCCTCCACCGTCTATTTATATGTCGGAATATTTAGCAAAAATAAATAAAATTAAAAAATCAATGCACACTGGACGATACATGTAACCCCAGAGCAACATATTTCTTATGCGGATGGTAATTTTAGGGTACAGGACTGGCATCACTTGTATGGAAGGTACATAATATAGAACTGCTCTCCAAGCTGCATGGACAGTGCATTGAGACTGCACGGTAAGAATAGCAGTCACATTGTGAGACTACAGCTCTCTGAGGGAGACCGTAACATAACAGTGCATCCCACCACCGAGACCCCGAGTGTGATCTAATGTCAGTGTGAGGGCTTTAATGTAACTGCATCAAACACCAGCCACCGCCATTTGTGGTGTTGTGATCCAGTGACGGAGATTTATTCCCTGTGAGGAAGGTGTTAACTCTCGACTCCTGGACTACATAATTTCTACAGGGGGAAAAAAAAACACACCAGAAAGACACAAAAGAAACTGATCTATCAAAGCCGTCTCCATGGCAACAACTTAATATTTCGGCCCTCTTCAGCTGCGGCGAATTACATAAAATGACAAGATCTTCCCTTTGAAAAAATGCTGGTTGCTATGGAAACTCTGCGCTCGCCGAGGTAAACACGCAGTGGACAGAAAGGCGCTGGGGAAGTGAAATGGCAGGAGGAGGTGGCAGCGGCGGCACAGACCCTTATACTACAGATAGAGTAATGATCCAACCCGGCAGCCCCCTACTCAAGTGAAATAATGGCCTCCGCACACAGACTCTGTATTCTGTCTTTTAAAGGAGCCTTAAAAAAAAATCCACACGTGCGTTCTCCAGTGGCTTGTGGCAGTATGACAGGAGGTCCAACTTTCCCTTTCCTCTGTATTTTGGTCACGGAAATACCACACTAACATGACTTATGCATGTTATTTCTTTCATTCCCAAGCAATGTTTTATTATCTAGCAAACATCCTTAGTAAAACATACCGATGTAGCAGCGCCAAGTTCGACTGGTGCAGCAACAGCGAGTTTGTCATCTTGCATAAAGACTGCTATCCGCCTCAGTCAACTAACGGTTGAATGCTTTTTCGGCTGACATCTATCCCCCCTCCTCCCCTACCTCTCACCAACTCAGACTATATACATGTACACTTGGATCAGCTGTAAACTAACTTCTTCTAAGGAGATAGAGAAGTGGCTGCCATACATCCCTGGTGCAACTTATCTCCCAAAGTATCAGGCAGGTTTTGCCCAATAGTAGACATGGGGACGGTTGGATTACCGCCATACACATGACATAATCAGGATCCACCAACAATTCTCTAACACGCATGGCCAGATGTAGTTATGAAGATAACTGGAGGGTTTATCGGCAGAAAATGTACTCCCTTATGCGAATTAAAGGATCACAATGCAATTAAATGTCAAATTCTTTTTTTGGCCACATGCACGCGATGCGTATTACGTGGCGATTTGCCGAGCGGATCTACCTCCGGCAAAGTAAATGATGTTCATAAGTAATCTCATACACGCAATCTACACATTGAATAATTTTTTCGCACACATACACCTGCGCTGGATATTTGAAATCTGCGGCATGTCAATTTATTTTGCGTTTCCGTATCAAAATTGTATCTGACAAGTTCATAAAAAAAATGCATAACAAAAAGCAGTATCGATTTGACCTGTTCTTACCGGTCTGTTTTTTTTTTAATGGCCGTTCCTTTCGTCTGTCTACGAAGACAACTGGCTCCTGGAGTGTTCTAGTAGGCATCTGAAAATCTACAGTAAATTGCCCACCTCTGACCTAAATTTATTTTCAGACCATCGGATTATAATATGGCGAGTCTTCTTGCCCGTTCTCTGCCCACAGTGGTGTGCCAATTCAGTCTTGAGCGGAGGCCAGAATTATTTGAGACTGACTGGTTGCTAGGGACACGGCATCCACCATTAGATGTAGTGTATCCCTAGCCACGTCTGTCCCAACTCATTTAGCTGGATTGCAATAAAAGGAAAAACAGCTTGGCAGTAATCAGTCTCCCTATTAGTCTGCATTAATAATTCGATTTAGGTGGAGAAACAACCTAGCCAAAAATGTGTTTCGGGGAGAGAGAACCAGCCAAGAATTCAACAAGAATTAATACATAACACAGAACTGGATTTTTCTCTGGTACCTCCAGCCAATGGTCATAAATTGCAAGTGCAACTGTTGGGTCTGTACTAAGGACTTGTAGTAAGGACTTGTAGTAAGGACTTGTAGTAAGGACTTGTAGTAAGGACTTGTAGTAAGGACTTGTAGTAAGGACTTGTAGTAAGGACTTGTAGTAAGGACTTGTAGTAAGGACTTGTAGTAAGGACTTGTAGTAAGGACTTGTAGTAAGGACTTGTAGTAAGGACTTGTAGTAAGGACTTGTAGTAAGGACTTGTAGTAAGGACTTGTAGTAAGGACTTGTAGTAAGGACTTGTAGGAACTACATGGCGGCTGTATGGTGCTCCCATGCGGAGCCGTATTACAGATGTATTCTCCCCTTGAAACAACCATATAAACCCTTGGCACGCTGGCTATTTCTCGATTTTTAATTGTCATTTTTTCCTCCCCTGCTTCCAAAAGCCATAACTTTTTGATATTTCTGTTAACATAGCCGTATGAGGGATTGTTTTTTGCGGGTTTTCATTTTTAATGGCACAATTAAAAAGTACCATACAATGTACTAGAAAAATGCAAGAAAAAAAATTGTGTGGGTTGAAATGGGAAAAAAAAACAAACCTGGCGATCACTCATTGTTTTGTACATTGTTTTTGGGGTTTCATTTTTATGGCGTTCACAATGCGGTACAAATTACATTAACTTTATTCTGTGGGTCAAACATATATATATTTATTTTTTAATGATGTACTTTACAAATAAAAAACGGTTTAAAAAAAAAAATAAAAAAAAATTTGATGTCGCCAGCTTCTCAGTACCATAACGTTCTTTCTTTTTTTCAGTCGATGTAGCGGTGTGAGGACTTGTTCTCTGTGAAGCAAAGCTGTAGTTTTTATCGCTGCAAATTTTGGGTACATAGGACTCCTTCCTAACTTATTATTACATTTTATTTCGAGGCTTGACCCAAAAATAGCAATTCTAGTGTTTGTTTGTTTTTCAAGGTATGTACTGTGTGGGTTAAACAACGTTATATTAGAATAGTTCTGACTTTTAGGGGGGAAATTAAAATTGTTGTTTTTTGAAATTTTCATATTTTAACTTGTATATTAAAAATATATATATATATATATATATATATATATATATATATATATATTTTTTAAATGTAGTCCCACTAGGGTGCTTGAAATAGTTTGATCGCTAGTACAATATTATGTATTACAGTGTATTGGAACTTTTACCGGCTCCTATTAAGTCCTGTCTCAGATTCAATAGGAGCACAAAGATGGCAGACCTGGCAACCATCGGCACCCTGCAATCTTGTGATGGGGGTGGAGTGACAGAAGGGACCACCCTCTTCCTATTGGCTTAAATGCAGTGGTCGAGTTTGACAGCAGCATCTAAGTGGTTAAACAGCTGGGATTAGAGTCATCACCGATACCGGCCATGTCGATGGAGGATCAACTGTAACATACAGCTGACACCTGCTGAGCACTGAGTGGTGCTCAGCCCGTAAGTCCTCTCCATGGTCCCCCCTTTGCGGCCATGACATCCAGATTCGCCATATGTCGCAAGGGGGTAAGCAGAAATTACGTCCGTAATCTGGCATCCAATTCATATTCTTTTTCTAGAATATTCACACAGCATCTGACAGAACAAAAAAAAAAAAAACACTACCTATATGAAACTGGAGGCATACAGAGGTAAAGTAGGGTTCTATAGACTTCTATGGGTGCTGTATTACCACTCTGTAGGCCTTGGAGGTCGGTCATGTGCATAAGACCTGTGACTGTGCGCTCTCCTGGGTCCATATCCATATTGTCCCAAATAGTTGCACAGGAATTATCTCGCAGATTACGACATACATTAAAAATAACAGTTCACGGTTAAACTCAATTCGCCAAAAATGTATATAATAAAGATAGGAAGACCATTACCAATACAACACAAAGCAATGATTGTAGATCACAGCACTAGGACTTCCTAAACTTCATTCTGGTAAAGTTCGCTTCCTGAGCAATGATCTTTTTGATCAAAACATTACACAGATACCTATAGGTCTCCCATGTCATAAAGAGGAACTTGACATAAACATTACACCCTCTTTCGGAGTTTTATTTTAGAATCGGGAAATTAAAGATACAAACATATAAAGTTATCGACAAGGAAAATCAGTGAATAAAAACCTTCACACAGTGCAATCCAACCAATAAGCCCCATAAATACGCGGAACAGATTTATGTCACTGCCTATAGAAATGGTCACTTCTGAAATGACTAAGTCAAGGCAGGACTAACCAAACAAAAGGTGAGGGCCGGGTGATGCCCTTAAGGCCACATGCACGCCGTGCGTATTACGTGCCAATTTACCTGCAGAACATTCACAGTGTAATCCAGTACGAGAAATTGAAATGAGACCAAGTAATTTCATTGACACGTTGCTGCATTTTTCCGCACGTAAAGTGACATACGGTGCAAATTGTAAAATCCGCAGAACGTCATTTTATCTTGCGTATCCACCTCCGAATTGTATCTGACAAGTTTATTAAAAAAAAAAAAAACGCACCAAAGTCTGCAGCATAAAATCCGCACCCGCTTCCACAACAAAATGTAGAAATCTGCACCTAAAAAAACGCATTAAAAAAAAACCCGTAATATTGAGTGCGGAATTTACCTGCGGAATTACCTGCGGATTTTCCGCATCAAATTATGCAACGTGCGCATGTGGTCTAAAAGCTAAATCCAAACTTCTGGAGACATTTCTTGACATGAACGAGCGCTCCTCTTCCTCGGATCCCAACAAAGTTCTGTTGACAGGCCAAAATTCCTTACCAAATTATTTGATACTTTTGCAAAAATGTATTTATAAAAACTTTGAAACATTCATCCTTCTCGTTATGACATAAAATGCTTTAATAGTTATTTCTTGCTAATTTTTTTTTTTTTTTTTTTTTTTTAAACGACTATACTTTCTCCTAAAAAAAAGGGAGAAAATCTCACAATAGGAACATAAAAATTGTATTTATTACCGGCTGCAAAAAATCTAGTGAAATGTTCAAGAGCAGGCGCGGAGGACACGGACACAACGTTACAATGACAGCGACAAGCAGCGGGGATTAAGCAGCGGGACGTAGCCGATTAGGTGGATTATTTGCTTTTTAACTTCCAGCCCATTATCATAATAATTCCCATCATTAGCCCCGGGAACGTAGACTTCTCAATCAAGACAAAAGTTCCACCCACAGCTGTAGGCAGCCAATGACTCTCCAACTCCAGCCCTCCCGAAAACATGATCTAAACAGTCACTGCAGGCCCAAAACATGACACCAAAGGAGCCACATAGCCAGCCGTGCCGCCTCTACAACACCTCCTGGCCAGCCGTGCCGCCTCTACAACACCTCCTGGCCAGCCGTGCCGCCTCTACAACACCTCCTGGCCAGCCGTGCCGCCTCTACAACACCTCCTGGCCAGCCGTGCCGCCTCTACAACACCTCCTGGCCAGCCGTGCCGCCTCTACAACACCTCCTGGCCAGCCGTGCCGCCTCTACAACACCTCCTGCCTCTACCGACACCGGCGCGAGACCAAATACTTCCAGTAACCAAGAAGACTGAAACGCATTGCGAAGTCGGGACTGCAAGAGGTTAACAGAGCTCTGCAGGAACAGACGGCGGAGCGGGGATGGTGGAAGAATGAGGAGAAGATACGGCGCAGAGCGTACCTGACAGGGTTGTGCTGCTCGCAGGTAAAAAAGCGGAGCGGCTGCAGCAATGGTCACGTACAGCCTCGCGGTGACATGCAACATTAATAAAACAGGGGCAGCGAACAGTCCGTGGTAAACACTGCACAAGCCCGGAGAAGAAGCAGCAGCAGTGCGGGAGGCCAGGGATGTCATGTTCCTACCTGCAGGGGCTGAACAGGTCATCCATCACTAGCACGGATGCTGCTGGCTCTGCCTGGATCCCTCAGCCTGCAGTTCCTGCTCTAAACTCTCCCCTTTTTCTTACTCTAACTACTCAAAATGGTGGCACATGCAGTCAGAGACCTCAGAGAGCTTTCACTGAGCTTGTGCTATGACCTCAGCCTCCACGCACAGCGCTGCAAACTTCCCCCCTCAGACTCCCGGCACTGAGCATGTGCTGTGACCCCCCTCCTGCTTGTTTCTGGTCCACTCCCCCCTCCCAACTCCTTTCTCGTCTTAGCCACAGACCTTCCTACAACGCAATCAATCTCAACCCTGCTGTTTCCGTAAATAAAGCAGAGTACACAGCACCTCTCCCTGGCATACTAAGCTTGTGTGCAAAGAAAAGGCAGGGGCCCTAGCTAGGGATTGTGTGAGGGACGGCGTCTCCGGCTCCGACTGCTGCACAGACCGCTACACAGAGCTCCGAACCAACCAGATGGCAAAGACCCCAACGTAGTGGAGAAGAAGCGGGACCGAGCACCCCGTCATGGATTACATGACAAACCTTGGTGCAACTTACTAATGAGCCGATAAAAAAAAACAGCAAGGAATCGGAGCTGGGAATTGGATTTATTATTGCATATTGTTGTAAATTTTGCAATCATGTTCATAGTCATTGTACGGTTTTCAGGAAAGTACTCCGAACAATTCCAGCTATCTAAACATTCAGCAGGTCAAGGGCAACACGCCAACACCACCACGCAGGACAGATCAGTGAAGCATTCCCCTATAGCGAGACATCCAATGGTCCCCTCCAGTAACTTGGGGAGCCACACGTGACTCTTGGAGCCCACTGCAGGTCACCAAGGTCAAACCAATACCACTGCCAGTTAAAGAGGACCTGTCACTAGGTCGTATAAGTTGAACTTGTTTACTGACCTGAATAGCGCTGTCTCCCCGATTCCAGCGCTCTTTTTACTGGACCTCCCGCTCCAGAGATATGGCCCACTGGCGTGTTGGCTCCCTCTGTGCTAATTTGCTGTAGTTAGCCAGCAGGGCGTGAACTACCCTCAAGCTGCCTCGTGCTGATTGGTCAGTATCAGAGGCAGGGAAGCTAGCTCCACCCCGCTGGCTAACTACAGAAAATTAGCATAGAGAAAGCCAACACAACAGTGGTCTATATTTCTGGAACAGAGAAAAATAAAAAAACAGCGCTGGAATCACGGAGACCGCGCTATTCAGGTCAGTAAACCTGTTCAACTTCTAGGTCCTAGTGACATGTTGCTATCATTGGGTCAATTCAGTGTAACTCAACAACATGTCAATCTGAAAGTAACTCGCGAGATAGAAGAAGTTGAGGCCCTCTGATTTACGGCTGCTGCACCTTTACAGTTTGCGTCTACATTGGGTTTCATCCACCAAGTCAAAGAGTGCCATGCAAAGCTTTACATAACTATAGAACGCAAGGCTGGAACCCGCACACGACAAATCACTTCAGGCCACATCACATGCGGTACTTTGTTGCAACAATTGTCTGACAGTGTTGCATGTGGTTATTATTCCGTCCCAACAAGTGACTGTCACGTAGGGAAACTGCAAGGTAAATACAAATGACCATTGTCTGCCGCACTGAAAAATGGCCACCGGAGAAATAATGAAAGAGGAATTTGATTGTGACACAACTTGACACTTCATTATTTTCAACACTTCAGTTATTTCTTGACTTTATTATTTCCAACAAATATTTCATTGGGGGAATTTTCAGAATATGAACAAACATTATACAATCCCCAACATATACATTTGTCTGACCAGATTTTAGAATGTTAAAGACACTTGAGCCGTTTGTGCATTCCACAATGGTATTCTGCTCCACTATTAATAACATCAACTGAAATGGAATAAGTGTCATAATAGGATCATGAAGCAACTCCATTCTAGAAACAGAATTTAATATAAAAATGCACCCAGTTCCACAATGGTATTGCAAAAAAAATAATAAAAAAATCATAATGAAAAGGTAAATAGGAGATAAAGATGTATAGCACAGTCTAGTTCTGTACTTGTCACCAGCATTTACATGATATAATTGGAATCACTCCCTCTAGCTGTGGGAGCACGTAATAACAAGATGCAATGTTCCGGTCATTGTGCTGCAGAGTGCAGGATGCCGTTTGTGGCAGCTGGTAATCTACGGACCCCATAATACAGGGGGATTCAGAAAGGTTGGTGCAAAAGAAAAGGCCTGCAGTTAAAGTAATATCAGCGGCCAGTGACTGAAAATCAAAGCCCATAGCAACCAAAGCCCATAGCAACCAATCACAGCACAACTTTCATTATCAAGAGCCAAATTTGAAATGTGTTTAGATTGTGTGACATCAGATGGCGACATCGAAGCAACCTAAAGCTTTTTGCGTGTTGGAATTTGCAGGAACGGGGTCTGTTGTGACAGTGCAGCGAAACTTTCAGCATAAATTAGGTAAATGTGCTCCGCATAGAAGCTGCATTTCATGTTTGGTGAAGCAATTCAAAACCACTGACATAGTCTATCAGCAGGATGATGCACCTCCACATTTCCTTTTGGATGTTCGCCAATATCTGAATGAAACTCCAAGAAACGTTGGATCGGTTGTACGGGGAAAAAACATTCACCAACGCTGGCCTCCACCATCGCCAGATCTAAAACCCTGCGACTTTTCTGTGGGGCTACATCAAGGACTCCGTGTATCTGCGCCCCCTGAGAACACGCATCACTGAAACTAGGAGTCCATTTCCGAGGATATGCTGTAACGCGTCTGGACAGAACTGGACTAGTTTAGACATCTGCCGTGTCACCAATGGAAATCTCGGAACATTTGTAGTGTATGGATAAAACTCGGACAGTGTGTCTTTTTATGTTAATAAATCTGTGTTGTGTTCTCTCGGTTATAAATATCGAGGCTATCATTTTTCACCATCCTGTATAATCAGACTGATGACCGGTCAGATATGCGAACAGCTAAAATGAGCAACTCCAATAACATTGAGAGAATTACCCAATATAATCTTTACTGTGGCTGCAAAATTAAATAGTTAATTTAAAGAGACTGTCAAACTCTAACTACCCCAAATTACTATAACCATTATATAGGGGTCTTTTGTGTCTGCTCACACACTGTCCTCACTGAAACCCTGCAATCTGTGCACACATTGAAGCCCCTAGGAGTCCTCTTAAAGGGAAGGTGTCATGATTTTTTTGATTTTTTTATTATATTGCTTTCAATATAATAACAAAAATTTTATTTAATTTTGTTCTCATGTTTTACTTTTTAATGTATTTTTACTTCACTATGGGGGCTGCCATTTTTTTTCATCCAGAGATGGAATAATGCACATACATCCCCATAGAGAATGCGAACTGGAGCCGTTCCATTCTTAGGAGCGTACGTCGTCTGTGTGGGAACAGCGCATGTGCCGCTCCCACACAGACCAAAACGAAGCTCGTTCGTAGAGCGAAATCCGGCGCCATTTTCATGTGGACCGGAAGCCGCTGCCGGACAGTAAGATGACGACTTCCGGCCGCAGCTTCTGGCCATATGTTCAACGAAGTGAAGGCGCAAGGAATAGGAGCGTAGACGGCGACAGGAGTAGGTAATTTATGTTCGTGTATGATGTGTGTATTATGTTCGTGTTATACTGTCTGCTGAGCCCTGTATCTAATCCTCCTACACTGTGCAGTCGCTAAGAAAATGGCAGCACACAGTGTAGGAGGTTTGAAGACATTCAAACCCCTCCTTCTCCTGGCACTAGCCAGAATAAGGGAGGGGGGATTGTGTGAGGACACTAGAGCGAGTGTGTCCACCCCAAATTTGCAGCACAAATCAATGAGGTTGCTTTACCACAGTGACCATGCTGCAATTTTGGGAACTGTTCCCTCTAGTGGCCAGCACATGGAAATGTTATAAATTAGAATCTAATTTATAATATTTCCTGACTTGTGAAAAAATTAAAACAATGTGTAATCACTTAAATAATAATTGTTGAACTGAATTTTTTTTTTAAATAATTTCTAGCGGCACATTCCCTTTAAGGTTATGCACACGTGTGTACATTTCCAGCACGATCCCCGTCCATCATTTTTGATTGACAGAAGTCCAATGTTCTGAGTTGCGTGTAGTGCAGGCCAAGGGGCGGAGGATACAAATATATATAATATATGATGTAGAACAGTGAAGAGGGGAGGAGTAGGCGTGGATTTGACTATTTGCATAGAACGAGCAGACACTTTTTGGCAAATTGCAGGGGGATATGGGTGTGCGAGAATAAAAAAATAAATTTGGATTCAGTGTCTTTAAGACATCTAACCATCACAGAAGTTGTGACAGATTCACCTTAAAGGGGTATTAAATGCCTTTTTAAATACAAAATTATGCATATAGACCAAAAAGGAAAATCCCACTTATCTAATAATGGACTGTCTAATAAAAGACAAATGCATATAAAAACACATATCTCCATTGTCACATTGGGAAAGCTTTGCTTGTGCTCAAATGACCAAAAACCCCATCTGTGTAGTAACCCAATAAAAGTCCACCCCTCCAGCGTAGGAGTCTCCGATATACGCAATTCCCTCCATCTAAGAATGCAAATATGGAGTAATGTCACTCAATCCTATATGCATAAAAGTTATTTTGCATGGGGAGTAATCGAACTATGGGTTCCATGCAGAGCACGGTCTTCTGATTGAGCGCTTCCTATGTAGCGGGAACGTTCAGAACATACACGTGGGTGACATCACTACTTACATTTTCCTACTGACAAGGAGAATCAGCAGCTAATATTAATAAGCCTGAAAGGAGCTTCTGGAGTGACTTAAAATGTGACTTTAATGTACAGAAGTTCTCCTTATAAAGGATATGTACACCTTTGAAAACTTTTTTTATTTTTTTTTTACTAAAACAGTGTATTAGAGTGTTTCCAGCAACTTTGCAATTTGTTTTAATTAAAAAATTGTTTTACTTTTTTATACAGCTTTGATGTATCCAGGATACAAAGAAGCTGCATCTCAATAAGTGAAATTAAAAAAAAAATTTAATGTTTGTTGTTTTTTTTAAAGTTGCACAAAACACTGACACCTTATGCACAGCACCGTGCCCGTAATCGCGGCCCACAATTGCGGGCACGGCCGTCTGCGGGCCCTGTCCCCATACAAAGTATGGGAGCACAGCCTGTAAAACACGAAAAAACAACATGCTCCATAATTCCTGTAACCGTTCTACGGCACGGACACCCAATGCGAACAGAAAATACACAGCAGAGTTCAGTAGCAGCAAAGTGGGTGAGATTTAACAAATATCTTCCACATACTGCGGAAAATTTCAGTCCAGAAATTCATCTGCGGTGCGTCATTTTAGTTCTGCAGCACGTCAATTATTGCTGCAGAAAGTGGACCGATTTCCTAAGATTTTCTGATGTACTGCGCAATTTGCTACAGAAACGCTGCAGAATTTCTTAAAGGGAGTGGAAATGACATCACCAGAAGAAGAAATATCACCATCCCACTGCCCTTGGGAAAAAAAATATAGCACCAAAAAACGGCACTATTTTCCACAGTAGAAAAAAAGCATGAAATTGTGCCGATTTTCTGCTAGTTGATTCGTAAATGCTGCGGAAATTTTCTGAAGCAAATCCGTTACGTGTGGACAAGCCCTAAGGGTAAGTTCACACGTAGCGTTTGTTGCGGAAAATTCGCAGCATAATACAGCAGCGTAAATGATGAGCGGAAAAAACGCTCAGAAATGACATACGATGAGTTTTTTTTAATGCACAGCATGTTGATTGTATTTGTGTAAGGCTTCGTTCACATCTGCATCAGGGCTCCGTTCATGGGTTTTGTTGGAGCTTTCAGTCAGGGGAACACATGAATGGAACCCTGACTGAAAAACGGAAACCATAGGTTTCCGTTTGCATCACCATTGATTTCAACGGTGACTGATCCGGCGCAAATAGTTTCCGCTTGTTACCGTTGTTTAAGCGCCTGTTCACATCAGTGTTGTCTTTCCGTTGAGGTTTTCCATCAGAGATTCCCGTCGGTGGAACCCCTCAACGGAAAGGCAACTGGAAACCATAGCTTCCGTTTGCATCACCATTGATCTCAATGGTGACAGATACTTTGCTAATGGTTTACTTTTGTCACAGTTGTGAAAGGGTTTTGCTATTTTTGACGGAATTAATAGCCCAGTCGACTACGGTATTGATGCAGTCAAAATGAGGGAACCCTTACACAACGGTGACCAATGGAAACCATTTGCACCGGAACCGTCACTGTTGAAATCAATTTCCATTTGAACGGAGCCCTGACGCAGATGTGAACGAAGTCTGAATCGCTGGTTTTCTGTTATTCCCCATTGAATTAAATGGGGAGGTAAAAGCCGCAACAAATAGATAGTGATTTTTGCGGCAGAAAAGCAGTGATTCCGCAGCAAAAATCGCAACTCAGAAAAAAAATAATCATATAGTACTACTTCGTCCAGGCCGGCCTCCTGGGATGACGCCTCATCCCATGTGACCCGCTGCAGCGGTCACATGGCACGGAACGTCATCCCAGGTGGCCGGCCTGCAGGATGGCAGAGGGGCGCGTCGCTATGGCTACGTAAGTATAAAACTTTATGTGCAATTTTCCGCAGTGGACATTCCGGCCAAAAAACTGCAACACAATTTGGTGCGGTTTTTCGTCCGAAATTCCCTGCGGCGCCCAGCGCTGATACCCTGTGTGCTTTCTGCAGCTTATCCGCCCTGTGTGAACATAGCCTAATACACCTCTTCAAAGGTGTACATGTAAAAAAATATTGTTCCCTAAGAGAAGTAACATTCAGGCGCACCCGTTACACAGATCCTTGAAGAAATGTCGAATGTCTCCATCCAAAAAATATGCTTTCGTTTTTCCCAATTGCTCTGGTAACTACAAATAAAAGCAATGTGGGAAAACCCAACCGCACAAGGGAGTGACCAAGTCATGATGCCAAATTTTACGTACAAATCTTTACAACGATTCCAACAAAACAGGGCAAGCCAGGGAAAAGTCAAAGGGGGAACTTATTAACTAATCTATGCCAGTTCTCAGATTATTTTTTAGCTGCCTCGGACACTTAAAAAAAACGTAGGTGTAGGCTCAACCACGGCCCGCCACGTTTACTAGAATTAATGTCAGAAAATGTTGTAAATGCACGCCAGGTCATAGCTGGCGTAGATTTCCCTTTCAACAACACGGACAGCTGAAGATGTGACAAATGTATTGAGAGACGTGCCCCTCTTAATAAATGCCTTGCCTTTTACTTTTGGCGAGGTTCATTCTGAAAATGGCGTATGAAACGCCAGCCAATTAACCCATTAGTGACCGGCCCATAGTGTTTTTATGTCGGTCACTAACGGGCCTTATTCCGATGCAATAGACTTCTACGGCGCTGCATCGGAATAAATAAACAGAGCAGGGAGCTGTCAAATCTCCCTGCTCTCGGCTGCCGGAGGTAGCTGAGGGCTGGGGGCGTCCCTGCTCGACCGGGTGAGATCTATATTAGTATCGATCTCACCCGTTTAACCCCTCCGATGCGGTGCTGAATAGCGTGTACCGCATCTGAGTGGTTTTGGAGAGAGGGAGGGAGCTCCCTCTCATCCCACTGACACCCGGCGATGAGATCGCCGAGAGTCTGTGTCTCCGATGGCAGCCGGGGGTCTAATAAAGGCCCCCAGGTCTGCCTGTAGTGAATGCCTGCTAGGTAATGCCGGAGGCATGACCTAGCAGATGTCTGTCCGTGTTAAATGGACAGGCAGTAATACACTGCAATACAAAAGTATTGCAGTGTATTATAATAGCGATCGGAGGATCGCATAGTGAAGTCCCCTAGTGGGACTAGTAAAAAAAGTGAAAAAAAAAGGTTTAATTAAAAAGTGGAAAAAAAAATGAAAAACCCACTTTTTCCCCCTTACAAACTGCTTTACTTATTAACAAACAAAATAAAGGTAAAAAGTTACACATATTTGGTATCGCCGCGTCCGTAACGACCCGACTATAAACTTATTACATCATTTAACCCGCACGGTGAACGTCGTAAAAAAATAAAATAAAAAAAACTTGCAAAAATTGCGGTTTTCTTTGAATCCAGCCTTAAAAAAAATGTGATAAAAAGTGATCAAAAAGTCACATCTACTCCAAAATGGTACCGATTAAAAACTACAAGTCGTCCCGCAAAAAAAAAAAACCCTCATACAACCGCATCGGCGAAAAAATGAAAACGTTACGGCTCTTCAAATATGGAGACACAAAAACAAATCATTTTGAAAAAAAAAAAAAAAAAAAAGGGTTTTCACTGTGTAAATGTAAAACATACAAAAACTATACAAATTTGGTATCGTTGCAATCGCAACAACCCACTGAATAAAGTTATTGTGTTATTTATACCACACGGTAAACAGCGCAAATTTAGGGCGCAAAAAAATGTGGCGAAATTGCTGTTTTTTTTCTATTTCCCCGCAAAAAAAAAGTTTATAAAAGTTAATCAATAAATTCTATGCACCCCAAAATGGTGCTATTAAAAATTACAACTTGTCCCGCAAAAAACAAGACTTTATACAGCTATGTCGAGGCAAAAATAAAAAGTGTATAGCTCTTTAAATGAGACGATGGAAAAACGTAAAAAATGGCTTGGCCATTAACGTCTAAAATAGGCTGGTCATAAAGGGGTTAAATCTCCCCATGTTTGTTTTTTTTTTGGTCTGGCATTGTACAGCCATAAACATCCTTTTGTTCTATCGTGGCATACAATGACGCTAAAACACAGATCCGGTTTATATAGGTGATCCTAAATGTTGCTTAAAACATGAAGATATTTATATTACAAGCGTTACGCTAGTTCAATCCTAAAACACATTCAGCCGAAAAACAAGCTCCTTGCCTCAATGGTTCTTACTCCAAACTGGTGGAAAAAATGGCACTAAGCAATTTCACAATAAGGGCTCGTTCACACGCTGCGGAATTGGCGTGCTTTTTCCGGACTGAATTTAGAACGGAAAAAACGCGGCAGAATACAGTAGCAGCATAGAGGACGAGATCTAACAAATCTCATCCACGCGCGCGCAAAATTTCTGAGCCGAAATTCACCTGCGGTGCGTTATTTTTGGACCGCAGCATCTCAATTCCTGCTGCGGAAAGTGTCCAGAATTGCGGCGTTTTTCAGAGGAGATGTCTCCATCTCCCAACACTGGGAAAAACTCGGCCATTTACGCACCATTTTCTGCAGGAATTGGTGCGTTTTTGCCGCAGCGGTAAGCCTTTGACTTTTAACGGAAATGCTGCAGAAATTTTCTGCAACAATTCTGTTGTGTGTGGACAAGCCCGAAGGACTAAAAAAAAAAAACAAACCTCAAATCTATAAACATGGCATCATGACAAGTGTTCACACAGAATACTTTCAAGCGTATTTTGGAGCATAAAAACGCCTGTAAACGTCTTCCCGTTAATTTCAACTGTGCCGTTCATATGAGGTGTGTTTTACGCCTCGGAAATAAAAACCTCTGCATAAAAATAAGTTTATAAAAAAAAGAAATGACGTGTCACTTCTCGAAGTGTTTTACAAGCAGAGTTATCCCATTGATGTCTTTTCCATTTAGGGCAGGTTCACACTGCGCTCAAATAATAGGATGTGTAAACGTGCCAAATACGCCAGCATTTTTGTAAAGCGCTTTATAATACAGAGGCGTTTTCAGTGGTTTTTTGACACGTTCGGTGCTTTCTGCGCGTATTTTGGTGCGTACTTGGGACTCCCATTGACTATGGGAAAATTTGGCGTGCTCTACGCTGAAGCTGTCCAGCCGCCTCTTTTTTTTTTGTTCTTTACGCGACACTTTCAATACGGTCGTGTAAAAAACCTCATATGTTCTAATGGGGAGCTTGTCCACTGATTTGAATGGGAAGATCATTCAAGCATTTTTTTTTAAAAACATTTTTTATTTAACACATTGGATACATCGTGTACTAATAGAAATGGAAAAATAACGCATTCTTTTTTGTTCAATCGTCCCTTGTGAATCAATACCATTGTCGGTTATATCACAGTTCTATGCAAATGTATTAATACAGTACAGTAAGGTACAAAAATTAAATCAATTGTGGCAGTTTTCTAGTATATTTTAACGAATTTTTCGCCTCCCTATTCAATCAAGCGGTTTTTGACGCTTATTTCGGCACATGAAACGCGCCAAAATACAAGTCACATACACGACATGTGAACAGGGCCTTAACACACAAAAAAAAACCACACACTGAAATTGTGCTTCAAATGCGCTTGGAAAAAATCAGCTAGTAAAAGGCCTGGACCTTAGAGGCTGTTTTCTCTCTTGTTTTTTCAGCCTGAATATATACTGTGTGAACATAGTCTGACCATAAACCTAGAAATAAATTAGAATAAAAATACAGAAAGAAAAAGATTGAATTCTGTGTCTGCAAGTCCCTGAAATAAATATAGAAATCTCGCAAAGAAAACAAAGATCCCTCCGCCTGGTTACCTCCATCTTTACCTAGGATTTGTTTAACCCTTTAAAGACAGATATTTTTAGGTTTTTCACTATTTCGTTTTTTACTCCCCACCTTCCAAGGGCCATAACGTTTTTATATTTCTATCAATAGAGCGGTGTGAGGGTTTATTTTTTGCGGGGGGGCGGGGGGTGCTGTAGTTTCTATTGCCACCATTTAAAGTACCATATAATGTAGTGGGAAATAGTAAAAATATTATTTGTGGGGTGGAATTGGAATTGTTTTTTGGGTTTCGTTTTTATGGCTTTCACCGTGTGGTAAAAACAACTTCGCTTTATTCTGCATCTCAATACGATTACGGTTTTATATTTTACTACTTCTACAAAAAACAATTTGTTAAAAAAATAAAGAAAATTGCGTCACGACATAATGAAAGCTGTACCTTTTTTTAATTTTTCCGTTGATTGAGCGGTGTGAGGGCTTAATTTTTGCGGGTCGCGCTTTTTATTGGCACCATTTATAACTAATGTTATAATGTAATAAGTTCTGAATTTTACGGAAGCGGCGATACCAAATTTTTTTATATTTTTTTTTAATAGTGCTTAGGGGGAAATAGGAAAAGGATTTTTTTTTTTACTTTTAGTATTTTAATTTTTTTTACACTTCTGAAAAATAGTTGTAACTTTTATTTTACACTTTTTATTAGTCCCCCTAGGGGACTTAAACCAGCAATGGTCAGATCGCTGGTTGTCATGTTTACAGGCATACAGAAGGCAGACCTGGGGCCCCAGGCTGCCTTGACAACCATCAGCACCCCCGCCCCCTCCTGTTTAAATGCCGCAGTCGCTATTGACCGCGGCATTTAACAGTTTAAACGGCCAGAAACCGAGCGTTCTGTAATACACAGCTGACACCTCCAGCGTATGGAGCGGGCTCAGCACGTGAGCCCGCTCCAAACGTAACCAGCACCCCCCCCCTGCTACATGATGTACAGTTTCGTCATGGGTTGGGAAAGGATTAAATAGGACTGGTCACCTCGTTTGACATGTCAGTTTTAGTAAATAAAAACAATTCTGGAGCACCTTTTCTTAGAATGCTAGGTTGTTCCGTTCCTCTGTTATTCCTCTGAGAAATTTACAAATAAATTGACAACTGAGTGTTAGCAGTTGGGGGTGTGTCCCTACAGTCTGACACTGTCCAATCAGTGCTGATACAAAGTGAGACTCTAGGGACACGCTCTATTGACAAGGGAATAGTAACACCCAGACGTCAATTTATTCATAAATGTCTAGGAGGAATTACAGAGGAATGTGGTGCAAAACAGAGTTCTGACAAAATATAATCAAGAATTGTTATTTTATGTGCCATACAAGCAATTACTAAAATAGATATGACAAAGAGGACCCGTCACCTCTCCTAGTGGTTGGAGCGGATCTTGCTTGGTCTTTCCAGCAGAAACCGCACTAGAAAAATCATCTTTATTCTTTTAGCACCAAGATATTCCGCAGCACGTACGATTCAGAGGGAACATATATAGACAATATCAGACATGACCGTGACAAAACTTATAACAAGAGTAGTGAGGGCCCTCCTGGCAAGAGCTTACAATCTATGAGGAAATAGGGGGGACAAAATATAAAAAGTGCTTGTTTTGTACATGGTCCAGCCGCCTTATAGAAGTGGGGGAGTTCTGCTGCAGCAAGCTTCCTCTCAGGCGGGGAGAGAACTAGACCCTTGATCTTTTGCCAAGCTTGGTTTTACACATTATAGGGCTAGGAATTAGTTATTTTTTTCTACCCTTTTTATTTTTACTCCATAGTCCTAGAACATGTGAAACAGTAAGGCCCCCCCATGCATTTGTACCCGAATACCATCCGCAATTGCAGATAGTATAGGGCACATTATATCCTATGGGCCAATACACACGACTATCGTTTCCACAGTCCGTGCATTGCACGGAGCCCAAACCGCAAAAAAACTAGGACATGTCATTTTACGGGCTGCATTTGCGGTCCGGGTTCATTAAACTCAATGCACTCTTGCGGTCGGGTGTATGAGGCCTAAGTTTAGTGAAGTTTGGCCTCGCTGGAGGCTTGCTGCATCAGAACCCCAAGTCCCGGTTCAGGTGCCCCAACAATTCGAAAACCATTAACACAGCGGTCTTGTATGAACCAACTTTAGGAACCCTAAACAGGTTAATTCATAGTGTCCCATGAACTATAAAGTTACTAAATGTGTACACACCATCTATTGAAAATCCACAACAAAATATTCAATGTCCCCCAAATAGTAAGCCATTCACGAGTCAGACTGCTAAATGTAGCCACAACAAAAAACAAACCACATCGGATAAATTGTGCTGATAATGCAGAAAATCTTCAATGGCCGCATCCACATCACAATTCTCTTGCTAAAGACACAGGATTGGTCGTATTGAAAGAACTATGGAGTTACTTCTATGGCCACCAATACTGAAAACCGCTACTGAGAAGAACGTTCTCTGGGAAATGGTCAGGCCGTCATGTCACCAATTAAAAAGGTGAAGATATCAATACGAAGTAAACAAATTAAAAAAAACACAGTAACCGTTTCATTATAGGCTTAGCATAACGCTTGGACACGGAAAAAAAAAAAAAAAAGGTCGTATCACATGGTAATGAAGGGGTCATACAAAGGTAAGAACTAGACTGCTCAAAATGTTTCAGGGAACACATTCAAGCATCACAGTCAGTATAACCCCAAGTCAAATACTTCAGGGATCAATCTGTCCAGTTAGGAAGAATGAGCGATTGTGAGTCACTTTCACCTGCTTTGGTGCAAATGAAAGGGACAACATGTGCACTGAAAATTCATCAGCATGACAATCCCAAGAAAGGAAAAGTTTTCCAGGCGGCGGCCACAGACAGCATCTCTCTCTTTACGGAATGTTTATTTTCTAGTTTTGTGTTTTGCTGGTGTCCTTGTCACCATTTGTAGCACGAGGCAGTACCTGCAGTCCATTCAGGTTGCACAGGTAGTCCAGCTTCTCCAGGATGGCACATCCATACTGGACGTCGTAAGAAAGTTTGCGGTGTCTCCCAGCTGGGTCTCAAGAGCATAAAGCAGATACCAGGACACGAGCCATTACACGAGGAGAGTCTAACAGGGCCGTGGAACAGCATCAACCCATCAGCAGGACCGGTAATTGCTCCTTAATGCAAGGAGGAAGAGCACTACTAAATGACCTTCAGCAGGCTACTGGTGTGTATGTTTCTGGCCAAACTGTCAGAAAGACTCTATGAGGGCCCAATTTCTCGTAGCGGCACACGTGCTCACAGCCCAGCACCGTGCAGCTCGGTTGGCGTTCGCCAGGGAACGCCAGAATTGGCAGGTTCGCTATTGGCGTCCCGTTGTCTTCACAGATGAGAGCAGGTTCACACTTTGCATATGTGACAGTTGTGGAAGAGTCTGGAGACGCCATGGTGAGCGTTATGCTGCCTGCATCATCATCCAGCATGACCGGTACAAACCTCTACATGACTGCTTTCAGGTACCGGGAGGAAATCCTTAGAGCCATTGTCAGACCTTACGCTGGAGCAGTGGGCCTTTGGTTCCTCCTGGTGCAGGAAAATGTCCGGTCTCATTTGGCCCTTGTGTGTAGGCAATTGATGGATGATGAAGGCATTGATGCCATTGACTGGCCTTCAAGTTCCCCAGACCTGTATCCAATTCAGAACCTCTGGGACATTATGAATCTGCCGACAAGTAACGCAACAGACTGTCCAGGAGCTCACGGATGCCCTGCCACCCGTCTCATCAGGAGAATGCCTAGACGTTGTCAGCAGACACACCATTGAGCAGTGATCGGGCCGGAGGAAGTCTTGTTACAGGCTGTTGCCCGCCAGGATCATCCTCCCTTACTCCTTGTCTATAAACGTTTTATGAGCAGAAATAAGGCTTTTTACGCAGGATGGTGAGTTGCCGCTTTATCTTTTACCTTCTTCTTTGGATTGGTAGATACTTACCCTTCAGCCGAGCACCACCGTGACCTGTTATATATACATTCCCCCCGGAGACATACCCGCTCCTAGGCTAAAGCGAGGACTGTGAGTAGTGCCGAGCTATTGACTTTGTTTTACAGACACGCCATTGAGTCACATTATGGAGATGCAGTGATGAAATTCACACAAATTGGATCCGCCTGTGATCTCAATTTTTTACTTTGATTTTCAGGGCGATTTATTATCCAGCCCCCAATTGGTTGATGATTTTGGTTTCCATTGACCGTTGATACGTCATTTTGTTCTCAACAAATTCACAATTTAGATCAGTAAAGATTTTCAACTTGAATCTTTCATTTGAGATCCGATGCACGATTTAAGTATTCCCTTAAATTTTTGGAGCAGTCTATATGCCTCAATGGCCAAATAGCGGTCTGATCATGATCCAGCATCTGAAACCTTCTGTAGACAACGCCGTACTCTTAATACATATACACTTTCACTGAAACGGGTGCAGAGATCACGGGCGATCTGTTATTGGCCAAGCACATGAAAACAAAGTTGTGTTAATCTTTATTCCCAGCACTGTAACCATTGGCATTTGATTAATCCTCCCTGTCAATGACATAAGGAACCGATCAAGCCAAGAACAGCAGCAAAAATGTCACGTTATGACATTTAACTCCAATTCAGCTCTGGAGCCAAATGGACAGAATATGCGCTCGTGTCTCCAGCATGAATCATTTAGCGCAAAACAGCCATACAACATAATATGCAGAACTACATAGTAATATAAGCATCAGAATGTGAGGGACAACAGATAATGGAGAACTTACCTGGTCTCTGGATTGTACCCCAGGATGTAGAAGAACGAGTCTATCCTGGCTTTAAATTCCCGAGCAGCAAATATGTCTGAGAAATGGGAGATGTTGCACTTGCCCCTGTGAAAACATTAAAATTATTATCAGAGCTTATTATGCCTAATTCGACATAAAGGAACACTCCAGGCAAAACGGATACCCTGTATTATGTCTATTGGGGGCCTGAGGAGGTGCATGACACAGGTATTCACTATTTGGTGTTCTTTGAAAATACGATCTCTACAAATCAGTGCAGCGTGTTCTGGATTCACGTAAGGCCTACACCATTTCAGATGTTTAAAGTGAAGCTCCAACTTTACATCTTCATGAAATTAGGATAAATAGATATTCCCGAATATAAAGCTACTACAGGAATCACACTATGTACAGCAGTGATCCAATAAATTCTCTACACTTGCCCTGCCGACCTATCAGCAGCATCCAGGCATGTGAAACGACTGACTGCTGAAGGATTTTCAGGGCAAGTAAAGGGTGTTTAGAATTCCCAGGTGACCTGCACGTTGCTATTGCAATACAATTAAAGGTTATGTACACCTTTGAAATAACGTATTTTTTTAAATAAAACAGTCTGTTTTGTGCAACTTTCTAAATACTTTTTATTAAAATTATGACATTATTTTAACTTCTTGAGGCACAGTTGCTTTGTATTCTGTATAAAGAGCAGCTGTATCAAGCGCTGAAACCTGTATACGTCAGGTCAGCGAGTCTAACAGGTTCAGTGACAGCGGGGCCTGCGTGTCTCTTACATGCAGGATCGAGTCGTTACCGATCACATCTAAGTTAATAACTTAGATGCGATCGATATCAGAGAATACGTAGGACCCGCTGTTACTGAACCTGTTAGTGTATGTTCACACGGCCTATTTTCGGCCGTTTTATCGGCCCGTAAACACCCGAATAATCGGAAGCAGCGTAAAAAAACGGCCGCGAAAAAGAAGTGTATGACACTTCTTGGGACGTTTTTGGAGCCGTTTTCGATAGACTATTGAAAAATGCTCCAAAAACGGCCGTAAAAAACGCTGCGAAAATCGCGAGCGGCACAAAAAAAACATCTCAAAATCAAGACCTGTTTTCTCTTGAAAAAAGCTCCGTATTTTTAGACGTTTTGACTCTGCGTGTGAACATACCCTTAGACCCGCTGACCTGACGGATTCAGGTCTCAGAACAAGATATAGCTTCTCTGTATACAGGATCCATGGATCAACCGTTTGTCTTTCAGTCTTTGGATTAGGAGGAAGTCTGAACAGCAGCACTATCTGCAGAGCTGGATGAAGGAGAGGGTGCCCTTCTGACAGGCGACAAAGGAGTGAGACATGAGCTGAAAAAGTTCTAGACCGTATCCTATTGCAGCATTCACATGGCTAATGAAAAGTAACTATTAACGAGCAGTACTGTTTTTTTGCAGTTTTTATTTTATATTTGTTCATTATTGCATGTAGATCCGAGACAATCCACATTGCTAACCATTTTCTGTATACAGGATACAAAGCAGCTGTGTCTCAAAAAGTAAAAATATTTTTTAATAAAAAGTATATATAAAGTTGCACCAAACACACCAATAGATATTTATTTTTAAATGAAATTCAAAAGGGGTGTACATAGCCGTTAAAGGGAAGGTGTCATGAAATGTTTTTTGTTTTTTTTTATCATATTGCTTTTAGTATGATATGAACATAAATTTTATTTATTTGTGTTCTTGTGTTGTACTTTTTAATTCATTCTTACTTTTACTTCTCTATGGGGGCTGCCATTTTTTTTTCATCTCTGTATGTGTCGATTAATGACACATACAGAGATGAAATACGGCACATACATCCCCATAGAGAATGCGAAGTGGAGCCGTTCCATTCTCTGCAGTTTACGCCATCTGTGTGGGTACGGCGCGTGCGCCGCTCCCACACAGTGCAAAACGAAGCTCGTTAGCAGAGCGAAATACAGCGCCATTTTCATGTATACCGGAAGCCGCTGCCGGACAGTAAGATGACTACTTCCAGCCGCGGCTTCCGGCCATATGTTCAAGGAAGCGAAGACACAAGGAATAGTAGCGGAGGCGGCGGCAGGAGCAGGTAATTTATGTTTGTGTATGTGATGTGTGTATTATGTTCGTGTTATACTGTCTGCTTAGCACTGTATCTAATCCTCCTACACGGTGCAGTCGCTCAGAAAATGGCGGCACACAGTGTAGGAGATTTGAAGACTCAAACCCCTCCTTCTACTGGCATTAGCCAGAATAAGGGAGGAGGGATTGTGTGAGGACACTAGAGGAGAGTGTGTCCACCCCAAATTTGCAGCATAAAGCAATGAGGTTGCTTTACCACATTGACCATGCTGCAATTTTGGGAACTGCTCCCTCTAGTGACCAGCACATGGAAATGTTATAAAGTTAGTTAGAATCTAATTTGTAATATTTCCTGACTTGTGAAAAAAAATTAAAACAATGTGTAATCACCGAAATAATAATTGTTTAAAAAAAAATTATAGCGACACATTCCCTTTAATGACCGTGTTTCAGGCAATTCTAAAAGGTAGAGTTTATTTTGGGAGTGCAAAAAGGGTCCACCCTTTCCTCTGATCTCAGATCTCACCCGCCGTTCAGTTGTTGCACAATGGCATGGGTTAAACTGCCGGAATCGGAGCGCGCTTCGATTCCGTCAGTTGCAGCAGGATCCAGGCTGTGTATAACAGCCGTGCTCCTGCCGCTGATCATGTGGGTACAGGGGCAGTACCCGCGCGATCACAGGACGGATATATCCGTCCTCCTGCGCGAACTAGCAGCTGCAGAGGACGGTTATATCCGTCCTTCGACGTTAAAAGGTTAAAGGGGTGGTCCACAGTTGACACCATTTTATTTTGTTTCAATGCATCCAAAATAATAAATGAAGCAACTTTGCAAATAATGTTGATTAAATATCAAGTCATGTCGCTTTGTCTATGCAGCGCCTATGTGTCCATCTGTCTTCTATTTCTTGCTAGCATTCATTCGGTAGGTTTGCAAGAAGCAGGGAACCTATGGAAGGGAGTAGGACTGTAAAGTCCAGAAGTTTGTTTGCAGTTTGTAAATCCATGGAAGCACATGGTTCTGCGTAGGAGCTGTAAACACAACTTGTTAGAATATTTCCAAGACTATTTGTTGATATTTATTTTCTTCCAGATGCATTGATATAATGAGAAAAAAAAAGATAGCTGGTTGACGTGGTGTGCACACCCTTTAAGGCCTTCAAATTTCTAATATTTTAATTTTGCCATTCTTGATTACTTTTGGCCAATCGCTTCATCACTTATATGAACAAGGGACCCAAACAACTAAAGATTCTTGCTGGTCTTCTAATTAAAGTTGATGATGTAACCAGATACTGCAACAAGAGGCCTGATGTATCTTAGACGTCAGGAGTGAGCGAGAAAGTCATCTATTGATAACTATCTAGAACATTAGAAATGTAGACACTAACACCGGAGTTGAAATCCATTATTTTTACAGAGGTCGCACTTGTCAGGATAAACAATACCAAGACAAATTATCTGGATTCCTTCCTTCCTAACAACTATATTGAAATGGTGACGATTGCGCTATTGCATAGTAAAGGACTGAAATTCTGCAAAATGCATTTAAAGGGGTTGTCCAGTTTAGACAACCCATTTCCATACACCCTATTAGCGATTTCGGAGTTAATAGAGGCTGGTTTCATGTTCAGGATTTTCATCTGTTGGAAAGAGATGTCACAAAATTTGTCGATCTGGAAGACCGATCCTGTATTAAAGATGATTAATTTGAATGGGCAATGTGTAATGCTTAACTTCCCCTGTGGTGGCGCTGCAGGGAAATTGAACACTTACTGCCAGATATCCCCACGGATTACAGCAGATCGCTCTGGGTCCTGGAAGGAAGATTTGCTTATTGTCAAGCGACCTTACATTAAGTTGGGATTGTCAAAAGTGCGGAGCCCCTTTCATGACCATCTGTCACCAATTTTGGCATTTCCCCAAATTGGCCTATGGGTTGAATCTTGTAGACTTGTTTTGCGGGGGCTGGGAACAACCACATTCATTGTTGCTCAGCAGTGAATGGGAGGTCACGTGACATGCCAGTCAGCATGAAGAGGAAACGGTAAAACAATGCATTCTAAAAGGAGCTGGAGGAAACCATATGGGATGGGTGTGTTGATAAGCGTATCAATCATTTCAAATAGCAGCCAGCAGAATCGTGAATGCAGCTCTGGACTATAATACAGGCTATAACTCAGGGTCAGTATACAGGAATAAAAGCACTAATAAATTTACTAAAGATCATATCTATGTATACAAATTATAGCCTCTGAAAAAAAGTCCTGAATCTCTAATTAGTTTCCTAAAGGCCTGCACGGCTAATCTGCCTGCTTAAGTAGCACTGTAATAGCTATGAATCCATCCCTACAAATGTAGGCAGATGCCAGGGGTGACAACCCTTGTGAGAACTTCGCTACTGCTATACTGGTTGTGCATTGCTTTACGAAAGGCCAGTTTTACGGATAGCTGAAATGGGTTATCTCACAACAACTTATTTCCATGTACCTTACTAGGGTATATGGACATCATAGAGAGAAGTCTCCTGGTTGGAAACCTATTCTAAGAGCCACAAAAGAAAGCCAAGTAAGAGCGGCTCCCGCTCTGGCGAACCCAGGCCCTTCATGTATTATATATGGCTGGCATGCAATACTAAATTTCCCCTGAAGCTGCTGCTGGGATAGTGTATGGCCAGACGCAGCCTCCCCCTGGGCTAATTTTTATACAAAAAGGGGACATCTACATTGAAAGTAGAGGATCTTGAAATGATGACATTCCTAACCTATCATTTCGATGTATGGAAAAGCAAAAACTGAACCACCCCCCCCCCCCCCACCAAAAAAAAACAAACCCCATAAAACTATACTTACTGTGTAAGACCTTTCAGACTGTGGTATTTTACATCAGTATTTGGAAGCCAAAACTAGGATTGGGCCCCATAACACAGAGAAAAAGTGTAACCGAATGATTTGCACATCTTCCGCCTAGGTTCCATCCCTGGTTTTGGATTCCAAATACTGATGCAAAATACTGACCAAAATACGGCCATATGAGAGTGAGCTAAAACTAAGTAGAGCTCCTAATTTGGGGCAACGTACAAGCCATTAAACACACATTTACCTCCTGCTCTATGAACAGCGGATAACATTAGCAGAGCAGCAGATTATCAGGAAGAAAACCATCGGAAGCCAGAAAAGTATTTCCGCTAGCCAAGTAAAGCGGTTTCTTGTACATTAGCCTGCACTGCTGGAATTTGCAGTATTTGTGTAGAGCGCTGCTGTAAGTGAAAGGAGAAGATTATCCACTCTCTGGTATCCAAGCTCCCGACGCCCCCAGCACAAGTTGGAGCTAATTTGCCTTGAAATCAGCAGCTCTGGTTATGTGGCTCTGAACAAAGCAAATGTCTCCAGATGGTTTTATTTAAGCGCCATCTGAGCGTTATTATCAAGCAGATTACTTGGTTTCTCGTTCTGCCGGCATCTATACCGCAGACCGCCAAGTGCAAAGCTCTGCCAGGAAAAGAATTTCAGCTTCACCTCCTTTCACTCCAGTTTGAAATTGACCAGGTCTCTTTCATAAACTTTCCACTTCCCCATAAAGTCAATGAACGGGGGCTTAAGGTACATTTCGTTACCCGTACCCAGCTACATTTCTAGGTGGATCAAAGAACAGTTATGGCCTCGGATGCCAGAACACACATCAGACTCGCTAAACTCCGGACACAAGTTACTTTACATCATTTTACAATGAAAAACTAAAAATGATAAGGGTTAATCACTTACTAAACATCCTCCTGAATGGTTGCCTTATCTCTAAGGCTCCTCCTGAATATTCACTATCCTTATTAGAATACATTATTTGAAAGGACGACTGATCCCCAATGAATCCGAGGTCAAATGCAAGCCAGAGCCCCACTGCATGAAATACATACAGAAAGCCCTTAGACTCATTATCCCTTGTAGAGCAAATGGACACTTAAATGCGATGTACACCTTTGAGGGCAGTTTGTTTTTTTTATAAATAGATTAGTCAGTGTGATTAGTGTAACTTTATAATTAGCTTTGATTAAAAAAATGAGATTTACTTTTGGAGCTACAGCTGTTTTGTATATGGAGCAGCGGTGTCGCTTGCTATTCACTGAATCAGTCAGTTCCACGGACCCGACAGGTCCAGTGCCGTCGGGTCCTGCGTGTCTGACACGCAGGATCCACCTGTAAACGATCACATCTAAAGTTCATAACATGCAGGACCCGCCGACAGTGAACCCGCCAGGTCCGTGGAACTGACTGATTTAGTAAATACAGAACAGCTGTATCCCCAAAAGTAAAACAATTTTTTAATAAAGACTAATTAGAATAGTCAGTGTGATTAGTGAAACTTTCTATTAAAAAAAAACAAAACACACTCAAAAGGTGTACATAGCCTTTCAAAAAGAATCGTCATGGATGAGCAGACACGTATCTATCATACAGTTATAATGAAGGAGATTGCAGCTCAGCCTCCTGACTTAATATTGCGTGACAATTACGTGTCTGCTCATCAGTAGTTAGTAACATAAGTTTCTGTAACCCCTCTGTGAAGAACCTGTTTGGTACAGTCCATAAATCAGGAAGTGAAGATGCTGACTCTCAATTACATTAACTGCTGCAGATTTGATCAGGTCAGTAAGGTCACATGACCCAACTAAAGAGAAGAAATTAGGTCGTGATACAGTTATTCCTTTCTGAATATATATACACACACACACACACACACATATATATATATATATATATATAAATCAAATGAGCAAAAGAGTAAAGCAGCACAGCGACAGCAGTGGGTGCAGGCCTCCTAGGTTGAGGCTAGGAATCCTTGTTAATGAAATAAAAAATGATCCCATAGAGACGGATCGAAATGTTATATACATATATATATATATATATTTATTTTGGGGGGATAGGTAGCTGATGACAGAAAAAAACCTAGAGTGCTTCATTAAGGAATAAATTGACAATTGGTTTGGTCTCTATCATTAAGTGTCAATGGGGCGAGGTCCTGAGCAGCTCTGACACTGTCCAATCAGTGCGGACAGTGTCAGAGAAGCGCCACCACCAGGCCCTGTCCAGATAGCAGACTGCACAGAGGAGATCGAAAAGCCAAGCGACAAGCAGTCAGCCTGTAGCCAGGGCAAATACAGCTGATCCGGATCACCTCTTCTCCCCGAGATTGCGTTGCTGGAGCCAGACTGATTGGACAGTCTCAGAGCAGCTTAGATTCACACCACATTGACACTGGGCGATGGAAATTGTCCAGTTGTCAATTTATCCATGAATTTGCATGTCATGTATGGAAAGTAACGGCACTGAATGTGAAGGAGCGGGGGAACTTAGAGAAAATAAATCTGCTCCGCAATCAGGAGAAAACTAGCAATAAAAAGTATGATATCAGATTTACATTGTAAAGTGACACGATCGCTCCTTCGGTCTCATGCACATGACCGTGCATTTGCGGCCGCATACTATCCGCAATTTCGGATAGGACATTATATGACATGGGCCAACGCACACGACCGTGGTTTCCATTGCACGGAGGCCGGACAGCAAAAAAAATAGGACAAGTCATTTGACGCACCGCAATTGCAGTCCAGGTTTATTGAAGTCAATGCACATTTTGTGTGTGCATGGTCCGTGATTGCGGACGGCCGGCGAATGACACTCCGTAATCATAGTCGTGTGCACGAGGCCTTTTAGTTTTATGTGATCCATTAAAGGTAATATTTAGGTCAGTCTTTTTTTTTGGGCTGATTCTATCACTAGATATTAGATCCACGACACTTGTGTCACTCACACAGGCACGGTAATTCTTGTATGACTTAATTACAGGTTGTGTGCAGCTTCTGCCTCGTCTTTACATAGACTTGGGGTGAGGGGTTGTAGGACACTAATGTCTAAGGCCCCATGCACACGACCGTGTTTTTGCGTCCGCAATTCCCCCGCAAATCCACGGGAGAATTGCGGACCCATTCATTTCTATGGGCCCATACACACTATCCGTGTTTTCACGGGTCTCCGCATGTCCGCAAATCCGTGCCGCAGAAACTCAGGACATGTCTTATTACGGGCCGCAAATTAGATGCGGACATGCCAATAGAAGTCAATGGGCCCGTGGAAATTGTGGACACACCTCCGTGTGTCATCCGCAGTTTGCGGATTTGCGGAAATGTTGCTAGGCGACGACCGGGAATGAGTTCTGTCGTCATCCTGTTTTACCTAGGCTTTTTTTTTTTTCATCCGCATTTTGCGGATTACATACGGATGAACTGCGGATTACATACGGATGAACTGCGGATGACATTTCACGGAACACGGTCCTGGAATTTGCGGACCAGAAAAACACTACGGTCGTGTGCATGAGGCCTAAGTTATTGCCGATTAGATTCTGCCACACGGTTATGAGGATCACAGCTCGGCCTCCCTGGCTCTATACTTATAATTTCTTAGTCTATTTAGGAGATTATTGAGGGAAGGATAAATCACACTGTCCTCCCCAGGCAGAGCAAGCAGAGATGGCACTGGCTCACCCTGCTTATGTGATGCTGTGCTGAGGAATCATGGGATTGGTAGCACAAGCTTCCTCCCAACATTAATAGACAAACAGGCGGGGTGCCATGATGACAAGTTATGTATATGCTGGATGTTTCTTTTAAATGAATACTCTCAAAATCTTCTAAAATAAAACCCTAGTGGTCTGTGGTAGGAAAAACAAAGAACAAACAGAAAGGAAAGAAAAAATACAAAACTGTGAGTAGACTATGCATTTTATGTATACTCGGGTAAGGGTTTGAGCAGTCTGCATGGCGTTTTTATGTTTTTCATCGCTTTTTGTTGCTTTCTTCAAGGTGCTGTGGTTTCCTCTCACCCCCCAAAAAGACGCTTCGGATCAATACTTGGGATGGATCACATATCTTTAAATAAAGGAACTATTACTACACCAAGCATGCTTTCCACAGAGGAGGAAAAATACTGCAGGTAATGTGTATCTGGAGGGGCTATATATGTGCAGATGGATTACAGCCACGTCGTAGAGCACATGAACCAGCTGGCGCTTACCTGAGAGCAGCGGCATGGTAAGTGTCGACGTAATCCGAGATGAAGAGTTCCCTGTTCCGAATTACTGGGTCTGTGATCACCAGCTCCCGGCCAGAGTCTATGGGGAACAATGTGAGATGCAAAATGGTCAGAAAGCTATCAACACAAAGATCAAGTCCATTTTGGAACATATGGTCTAGAGGAATAGACATAGACACTGGCGTAGCTATAGGGGTCGCAGCGGTCGCAATTGCGACCGGGCCCAGAAGCCAGGGGGGCCCACAGCCCCCCGCACCACGTCAATAAATAGTTACTATAGTAACTCGGGCCGCGGGCCCCTGTTACTATAGTAACAGACAGTACTTACCTTCCTGGTTCCGGATCGCAGCGGAGGTCCTGACGTCAAGCGCTGTGCGCAGCGCATGACGTCACAGCGCTATGCGCCGCGCACAGCATAGAGACGACAGAACTCCCGCCGCGGCCGAAGAGGAAGGTAAGATTAGTTGCCCTGACTGGCGGGGTCCGACTCCCGGGACCCGCCAATCAGCTGTTTTGAAGGGGCCGCAGCACTCGTACAAGAGCTGCTCCCCTTCATTCCGGTCACACTGTGAATCGGTGTCGGCGATTCACAGTGTGGGCGAGTAGTGAAATGAAGGGGAAGCAACTCTCGTACGAGTGCTGCGGCCCCTTCAAAACAGCTAATTTGCGGGTCCCGGGAGACACATCAGCTATGGATGGCCTGTCCTGTGGATAGGCCATCAATGTTTAGGGACTGCACAACCCCTAAGCCTACGATGTAGCAGGCTTAGGGGGCCCATAAGACAGGATCACAGATTGTGTGATCCTGTCTGCTGGGCCCTGTATCTAAGCCAATCACATGGTAGGCTTAGATACATGGCCCATGTGTGTTCCTGTCTGATGGGCCCTGTATCTAAGCCAATCACATGGTAGGCTTAGATACGTGGCCCATGCGTGATCCTGTCTGATGGGCCCTGTATATAAGCCTACCACACTGTAGGTTTAGATACAGGGCCCCAGCACACAGTAATCTTATACTGTATAAGATTACGGTTTGCTGGACCCTCTATCTAAGCCTACCTTGTGGTAGGCTTAGATACAGGGTCCCACAGACAGTATCACACATGGGCCCTGTATCTAAGCCTAACACGTGTTACTAATCGTTTTTTTTTGTGTGTTTTCTTACAGGTTCGGTCGTTGGACTACGGCAGATTCCTGGACTACTTCGATGACGGCTTTTTTTTTATTATCAATAAAATGGTTAATGAGGGTTGTGTGGGTTTTTTTTTTTATTTAAATAAAATATTTTTTCTATGTCTTTGTGTTTTTTTTTAAACTATATTACTACCGCCTTAGTAATGGCCACCGGCTGATTGACAGCATCCATTGCTAAGGCGGGGCTTAGTGTTAGCCGATGCAGAGGCTGACACTAACCCCCATTATTACCCCGGTACCCACCGCCACCAGGGGTGCTGGGAAGAGCCGGGTACGATCCAGTACCTGACCATCTGTAGTGATGGCCGGCCACTGGGGTGGCCGCAGGCTGGTATTATCAGGAGGGGAAAGGCCAGATACAGTGCCCCTTCCCACCCTGGTAATGCTAGGCTGCTGCTGCTTTATTGTATCCGGCTGGTTATGAAAAATGGGGGGGACCCCACGTCATTTAAAAAAAAAAAAATTGGAAAGAACGATGTCGGTCCCCCCCCCCAATTTTCATAACCAGCCAGATACAACACAGCAGCAGCAGGCAGCATTACCAGGGTGGTAGGTGCCGCTGTTTTTGGCCTTCCCCAGCCTAATACTACCAGCCTGCGGCCGCCCCGGTGCCTGCTCGTCACTACAGATGGACGGGTACTGGTTCGTACCCGGCTCTTCCCAGTACCCCTGGTGGCGGTGGGTACCGGGGTATTAATGGGGGTTAGTGTAGCCTCTGCAGCGGCTAACACTAAGCCACGCCTTAGTAATGGAGGTTGTCAATCAGCCAGCGGCCATTACTAAGGCGGTGATAATAAAGTTTAAAAAGATAAGCACATAGAAAAAATATTTTATTGAAATAAAAAAACACAACCCCCAATAACCATTTTATTGAGAATAAAAAAACGCCGTCATTGAAGTTCTCGTATCCGAAGTCCAACAATCGAACCTGTAAAAAAACACAAACACACAAAAATAATCAGTAACACAAAGAAGCAAAATTATTATTCTTACCTTTCCTGGGTCCAGCGCCGGAGCCACAATGTCAGCGTGCTGGGCCATGTATCTAATCCGATCATGTGTGATACTGTCTGCTGGGCCACTGCATCTAATCCTATCATGTGTGATACGGTCTGCTCAGCCACTGTATCTAATCCTATCATGTGTGATACTGTCTGCTGAGCCAATGTATCTAATCCTATCCATAGTTTATAGGGTCGTAGTGTTATAGATATGCTGTCTCCTATACACACTTTTTTTGGGGGGGCACATATGTATTGGGGCTATTTCCCCTGACATTTTAAGTCCTTAGTGACGCCCCCGGCTGCTAGTGCTGCATTGTTGGGTCACTTAGGAGACCCAGCGATGCAGCTGAAAGCTGCGGACCGTCGGCCATGAGAAGTTTGCGGGGGGGGGGGCAATAAGAAATTTTGCATCGGGGCCCATGAGCCTTTAGCTACGCCCCTGGACATAGATGGACACTCTCATCCACGATTATGACTTGCTTTACTCAGACTTAGTTACATAGTTCGGGTCTATTCACATGTTAGTCATATCTCAGTTTTGTGAAAATCTCAGGGGGAAAAAAAAGTGGGTTATAAGATCTATTTAATGCGCACACATTGTGGAGTTTTCTTTGGGTCCCATTGGTGTTCACCAGTCCCTGGCCACATGTGTATCCACCCTCTATCATCATTTTGAATTATTTAATCTTAATTTATTTTTTTCATCTTAATTTATCCTTCTGTTGGTCAGAGATAGTTTTTTCTGATTCAAAGTTTCAAATTATATGCACAAACTGAGTCAATTGATAAATGCTGATGAGCTTGCTTTGCTGCAGACGTTTTAAAAGGGGTTATCTGGGATGTGAACTTTGTTTTATTAGGGACTAGACCTGAAATAAACCAAAAAAGCAATACTTACCTATCCTTGCCCCCGGCGACCCAGCACGGACGCTTCCTCGGCACTCCCGGTGGTTGTTTACATGCACGCAGCATGTGACCGCTGAGGTTTATCAGAGGGCTCAGCAGCCATATGTTGTATTTCTGCCATTATGCCAGAAATACGATTCGTCACCAGTGAGCCCTCTGATTGGCTGCAGTGGTCACATGCTACGTTCATGTAAACAACCACATGAGCAACAGAGCTGGGTCGCCGGGGACAAGGATAAGTAAGCATTTCTTTTTTGATTGATTTATTTCATTTCCAGCCCCTAATAAAAAAAAAATTTACATCCCGAATAACAACCCCTTTAAAAATTGAAAGCAAAAACACAGTATGCCGTAAGCTTCTCATCAACCCCGAAGCTAAACCGCTTACAAATGACAGCTGCAATTTGATTGGCTGCTTATGGCAAATATTTTTGCAAATCCCCAATATGCTTATAAAGATGCATTCATCATGAGGCTTTACTAGGGATAAACAAGACATACAAATATGTATTCTGCAAATATAGAAGCGGTGCACCATCTAGTGCTATATACTGTATGATAACTCAATACATAGGCTTCGTTCACATCTGGGTTCGGAGAAAATACCAGGAGCTCCAGGTCCGTTGCGTGACGGACACCAACGACACACGACGCAATGGAATTGACTAATAGGTTCTGTCGGATTCCCGTCATGGTGTCCGTCGTTTTACTGGACAAAATAGCGCAGCATGCTGTGTATCTTGTCCAGCATTTTTTACCAGATCTCAGACGCAGATGTGAACAAAGCCCAACTTTTAGGGAAGTTTTCTTCTGAAACTAAACCGATAAGTGTTAGAAAGGGCAAAGATGAAAAACAATGACCCCCCCCCCCCCATATCCCCACAGATTTAGGTGAGACACACAATACAATAGCTGCTAATTATGCTTTTAACTGGTAGTGCAGTGATGCAAGGAAAAACCTGTCTAGCAACTCGTGTGCATTACCTTACCTAAGAATACAAAACGTATAAATCATCAGAACTATTTCACAGAACCAGTAGTATAAACACAATAGTAAAACGCACTGATAATGAAGGAAGCAAATAAAGGAGAACTCCGCAAAAATATCCACATTTTATTTTAGAGACCTAGTAAGCTAAGCGGACAACGTTTCTCAGATGAAGATGCACATTAAATAGGCCCGGCTTTGGGGGCAGCAGCAGCGGGTAGGACCTAAAGTGGTCCACAAATTGTGTGCGTCATCATACGGTCACGAGACATCGGCCAGAGGAAGCCAAAGTAAATCCTTCTTTCTGGGCATCTTAAAAGGTGGGGGCAGTTTCTTTAGACTATGTACACAGTAAGATGGGCAGACCAGATGGACCTACTGGTTCTGCTGTATTTCTATAGTGTGTACCACAAGAAATAGGGAAGTTGCTTCCTGTGAATTGATGGCCTTGCCCAGGATTAGAACGATAGTTAGTTTCCCCCCCCCTCCCTTAGGAATAGGGCCACACTTATCCATGGGCTGTGTTTTATATTGCAGCTCATCTGCCGTTCAAGTGAATAAAGCTGAAATAGCAGACACAGCCCATCGACAAGAGTGATGCTATTCCTTTGGGAAAAAAAAAAAGGGGGGGGGGGGGATTTCTGGTGCGGTTTCCGGTAACAAAAAAAAAAATATATATATATTTTTTTTTTTAACTAATCCTGGACGATGCTACCAATGTTTACTATCCTCAGTTCATCATTATGGATCATCAGGATTGAATACATTCATCACCACCATCCTGTCATTTTATCAGTATGGACAGTGGTTACCAGAATATTGCAATCACAATCCAAGCTTCTGGACTCAACACTGATGACTCGACGTTACAAGGTCGTGAAAACAAGCGTCAAATAAGATGCAGTATCCAGGATCTAGTTCTTCTATGTGTACAAGTGTGGATCTTACCATTCTCATTGTGTCGATCTTGAACCAAGTGCTGGTAGACGGAGTCTGGAACCTCTGACTGACGGTAGTACCACTTAACATTCATCAGAAGATGGTCACGTTTACTCTGTAATAAACAGGGGAAAAAAAAAAGAATAAATACATGTCAGACCCTTCCAGTCTAAATTATTATATTATAACTAAGTTATGGGCAGAAGAACTTCAGGTTAATGAATAAAAAAAAAAAAAAAGACTAAATCCTGGAAATATTTTGGTTGAGCACACACTGACGGGTGCTGCAGGTTTCTGATGCGACAGGCGGCCTCGAAGCCAGATTTGATCGGAGGTCTATGATACGAAAAAAATAAAACGGATGCCTCGTGGATAAATGAGATACAGAAGTCTATTTTTTCTGGATTGTGATAGGATGGTAATATTTTGGAATATGTTTTACATTTAATGTCCATTTAAGTCTAACCACCTCGTGTCCACTGTTTCGACATTGTCCAGAAATCGATGACAGAATCCGACGGTATTCAGAGGAGTAGAAGAGTAGACAGCGCTAAATAAGGTCATGTGCTGCTCCAATGCAGATATGTCTAACAAGATTTAATTTTGATGTATTTATTTGCACCTTTGGTTCAGCCTTTCATGCCCAGCTGATGGCTCTGGCACAGATGAATAGATGCCCTGAAGGGCTGCAGTATGAGAGATTTGCCATTCCCTTTATACAGAGATCGCGGTGACGCTGATCAATGAGAACATCAACAAGCAGAACATGTTTTGTTCAATGCAATAAAAGGTCTTCAAATGGTCCGTAAAAAATGAAAACATAAAAAGCAAGTTAATTCTCGAGACCCACAAAGTCGTTTTCAAGGTGGTATCTAGACAAGCCAGGAGGAGGTACGGGACATTTGTAGAGAACAACCGGCTAGATTTTCTAATTGAATACAATTACTTTGGGTTCTGCTTACCTCGGATGGGGATTCACTCCTTGCCCTGACTAGTGGGGGTTTGAAGGCTTAGTCAAATATTTCTAGTTAGTCAGCAAGGTTGAGAACGCGCGGAGTGGCAGCCGCATGCGGGTGAAACCATGCCCACGTGTAGTGGTGAAATTCTAGGTGTTGAGTGGAGTCTGAATACAATTTTCTTCAGGTATTTCAAATATATGATCCTTAGGCCTTATTTATACGCGCATGCACGTTTTGCGTTCGTGCGTCAATTTAACATCCATACGCCATCAGATTTTCTCGTCCGCAAAAAACGATGTGAGTCTAGTTTGGTCAATTTTGTCCCAACCCACTGAAAAGGTCGCAGGAACGCTCAGGCGCCATTTTCTATTGCTTTAACAGCATAGAGAGCATTTTTTTTCTGCATCCCTCGGCAATAGATCCGTAAAAACGGACAGCATTTGATGAGAAATACGGTCGCGTGAATACGGCCTTAAAAAGTAATAAAATGACCTTTCTGACTAACCGTACAAAGCTGTTCATTCCCAAGTCACTCAGGCTAAACCAAACATGCATATTATTTGAATAGGGTGCAGGGAGAAGAACGGCTGCCAGGCACTTCTGGAACCACTGATCTCCAAGGAAACAAAATTGGAAAGAAAATCTTCCAGGCTCGTCCAGTCTGTGTGTCCTCACATAGTGGATGTTGGTGAGCTGTCTGTCAACCCTCAGAGATGTTAGGCCTCGCTCACATCTGTGTCAGGGCTCTGTTACGACGTTCCGTCATTACGGAGCCCTGACGGACACAAACCATAGGTTTCCGTTTCCATCATCATTGATTTCAATGGTGACGGATCCGGTGCCAATGGTTTCCGTTTGTGTCTCCGTTGTAACAGGGTTCTGTTGTTTTGACAAAATGAATAGCGTAGTCGACTACGCTATTGATTCCGTCAAAACGACGGAACCCTGTCACAACGGTGACAGACGGAAACCATTATCTCGGAAGTTTCAGTTTGCCGTTCCGCTGAGAGGTTAACCCGACGGAAACCGCCGATGGAACCCCTCAACAGAACACAGACGGTGATGTGAACACAGCCTTAGATTGTCAGTTGATGACCATGGGGGAGTAATATTAACAACTAATCACAATTTTGCTAGGAAAAACTTTAAGAAAAATCATTCCGCTATATTCTAAAAGAAGCTAAAGGCTGCCCTGGATTGTAATAAAGACGTGACACGGGCACAGACTGACACTGCCCGCAGACATCATAGACAAACACCTTTTGTTCAGACAGTCTTTGTCTGCCTCAAACTCTTTGCAAGTCTGCAACACAAGAGAAAGTCGTAATGAAAAGCCAACGGATTTCTCCCAGATTCCAGAAACTGCAGGAAGTTTAGAATGGCCTAAAGGGAAATTAACATTCCTTCACAGTGAGGCAAACCGCATGGTGTTTATTTTCATTTCTTCTATGCAAAAGCAAACTTTTTTTTTACAAGTTGTAAGCCTGCACGAACATATAATCCCACATAACGCATAGTTGTGGCTTCCAAGAGGTGAAAGAGGGAGAAGGGGCAGGAAATAGGAAAGTTATTCAAAATTCAAATAAATTCAATAAAAAATACTTTGAAGTCCTCGTGCAATGACATAAATGACCAGCTGGTGGCAGCATTGTGCCAAATACAAAGTAGCAGCTCATGTTTGAGTATCAGCACCTGTATATTGTATATACAGAAATCTATAGCGTCAATAAAACGAGGCTGGAGAAATCCCAGTCAAGAAACTTTTTAGGTAGTTTTCGAGAAGTGCTTATTGCTGGGCGACCAAAAAAAAAGTGGAGTTCTCGAACTGGAAATTCTGTCCATCCTTAAATGAAACGTCTTTGCATATATAACGGCCAATTGCCTTTCCGGTGGACGGATCACCAGCCTGCTTTCCCTCCACCTTAATGTTGTATATGAATGGAAATGGCCACACACAATGTAAAGAAAACATCTTCTACATGTGCTGGAACAGATGGAGCCTGAAAAATGTGACCATTGTGTGCAATGACCCTTCATGGGAAGTCAGGAGAGGTCAAATATAGAAGAGCAGGGGTTAACGTAGGGCTAACAAGACAACAAAGCCTGTTAACCTCCAGACAGAGGAATGAGCGGTGCCAAGGCATGAACAATGTGCGCTCTCCTGAAAGTCCTTGTCCCTTTACCATTCAGAAAATAACGACGACAATTAAGTTTACAGAAAGAACCTAAACCTTTTCACCCAGCCCAAAATAGGACAAATCAACTGTCAAGTGCCCATCAATGTGTAGGAAGCCACGCTGTTTACATGATACCTCCCCTCTGATATGGTTCCCCTAATGAAGTCTACATTTCCCATGCTGCTTCTGGCTTTGCATAGATGGCGGAGTCTCATAACACTGTATTCTCTCTCTGCTCCAAGTCCTATCTAAGTGCAGCAAGCGATAGATCCGTGGCAGAACTTCTGTCCTCACACTGCAGCCTCAGGGTATTCCTATGTGATGCAGATTCAGTCTGTCTCCACTGCCTCCTGCTAGTGATAGATTTCTCTCTGTCAGTCTTTATACAGAAGGCAGTGAGGAGCAGCATTTCATAGAACTACACTGCACTCTGCACACAGCACTCAGATAGTATAGACAGGCAGTGAGAGTCAGGAGAGGTTTCTAACTCTTATCAACTCACCAATTATATCACTGCACTCCTGCTCATCTAAGATCGGGCAGAAATAATCTCTTCAGCAGCACTATATGCATGGGGGACAAGGAGGGTGGAGCTTGGTGGGGAGGGGTGTCAGAGCTGCCAGGAGGGATTTGATTGGTGATGATGTAATCCTAAAGTTCACACGAATTCAGGCACACAGGAGAGACTGACCTCCTGTCTATACACGAGAGCATGGTCTATATTGGTGGTCAGAATGATATCACATGACACACCCATAATGAAAATGTTAAAAATGTATAGACGCAGCTGAGCTGCGAAGAAACTAATGTCACTGTTAGAATACTGCTGGTGATGAGGCATGAGATGTGCAAAAAAAATAATTGGTGGGGTGCTTCTTTAAGTAGGTAAAGAATCATTTACATTAACTTATATTGAAAAAGGAAAAGTCACATAAAAGTCACACTGTGCGACTGGAATCCTGCAAGATTAGACTATAAAATCCCCCATGTGACCCTTTAGCGGCCAGCACAGTACCGCAGGTCAATTGTACAGATCCCCATTATTCTCTTGCTTTGACTATTCCAACGTTCACCTGAAAAGTGCTTATAAAACCTGGCCATAGCCAATACCACACTCCAAAAAACACACGGATGTTAAATGGCTTCCTATGAAATTGGCAGTAGGCTTCATGCACGCTTATTATGGCTCTGTGCAACCCATAGGTTGTATGGAGCCGTAGTACAGCACCCATAAAAGTTTATAGACCGTACTGTACCTCTGTACTCTCCTGATTACATATGGAGGCACGCATATTTTTTGCAGTGTTGTATATTCCATCGGATGCTGTATTACCGTGGTATTCTCCCCCCTAGAAGAATTGCTTCTAGGAAAAATGTATATGCAAATGGATTGCCTATGTCTCTAATACGTAGGCGCAGGGACTTTGTGCGTGGGGTGTGTGCGTGCGTGGGGTGTGTGCGTGCGCTTTTTTTAATAGGGAAGTAACATTTTTCAGCTACATTGGGGACAGGGACAATCTCTGTACAGCGCTGTGGATTACATTGGCGCTATATAAGCAGCCGGAAATAGTAAAACTCCAAGATATTTTTTCATGAAAATGAAAAAATATGGTTATTCATTTCTGGCCAAAATTTTTCAGGGCAAGAATCCCTCCGTGGGTGATGTGCAGACTTGGTGTCACTATTCTCCTCTAACAAATATATTCCAGGAGATGTTACAAGGCGACTTTGAAATATCGGTGTGACACCAGCCTCAGAAATCTGCTAGCAATGAATCTTATGGATATACCTCTAGGCCAATGCTGTCATACGTGATGACATATCAGGAAATGGAGTGCAGCATTGTTATTAGCTACAGGAAGGGCGGGCAACCATTAAATACAACATTAGAGCCAGCCTCCTGTCGGGGACTATTTGTCACAGAAATTAAATGTATTGATGGTATAAACCGCGGTCGTTCAGCCGCTGCCTCTCAGGTCTAGAGAAATGTAGACTACGGTATAAAACATGAAATCTATGTCCTTATACCCTCAACACGTCAAACGGGCTGAAGCTTATACGGTAAGCCTGCAAAATCGTCAATAATTGAAATATATATATATAATACCGAGCAGGCGGCACGTCCAATTGTAAAGGGTAGAAAAATAGAGCTTTATTAGCTCAAAATACTAGAGTCTTTATCAAATGTAATATATATATATATATATATATATATATATATATATATATTACGCTATTATACAGGTGTATATTTTTTATAACCTACAATGAAGTGCCATTAAACTTGTATAGTTTGTTAAAGCAAACAATAAGGATTCATCACAATCACTCAATGTAATTCTGGTCTTGGGCCTCATGCACAGGGCCGCTGCCATTGATTGGGCCGCAAACTACAGATCCTGGTGTAAGTAATCCCTCCGAGTTGCTTCCACGACCGTTGCATATGTCCGTATATTGCAGCCATTGTTTCCGCGTGTCATTGGTATTTCGCGGTCCGTACTCATAGGAAGTTTCACGTGATTGGATCTCCCAGGCGTTTCCTAGCAAAGTATCCGCAAACTGCAGACAGAACACGGCTGGCTTCCATGTGCTGCCCAACATTTTTGCGGACCCATAGACTTGAATGGTGGCACGCGTCCGCTAAAACAGTCAGGGATAGGACACGTTCTATAATTTACAGGACTGGAACAACGGATCTGATAAAAAAACACTAACGTGTGCATGGCACCATGGAGATGAAGAGGTCAGCGTCTAATCCGCAAAAAATGTGTATAGCGCGCTGAAGAAAAACACGTGCATGAGCCATTACGATCATATTTATTACTTTGTTTATTGGTGTGTTCTCTACGTAACTGATGTTTTGCGCACTATATATAGGATTCTGAGGTTACACATAAACCTAGAACAAATCAATGACATTAATATTTCGGAATACATCCTGAAACACTCAGGAATATATCCACAGACAAATATAGGACAGAAATGAATAAGGCAGCAAAGAGGAAGTCTTTTAAAAAGTTAAACTATATAAGACAATCCATCCAAACAGGAGCGAGTAAGACTACAGCACGGCTCAGCACACAATATGGCTGCTTCTGTATCCAGACAGCTAGTATACATAAAGGTGCCACACACAATAGTTATTTTCTGCAGCCTACCCAAGCAGCAAAAAAAGCATCAAGACACAAGGGGGCAGCACTGAGCTGCAGAGCGCCTCTCTGTATATACACATATTAGAAGCCAGCAGAGCAGAAAAGACAAGATTTGAGACATGGCGCAGAGATGTGCTGACAGGCTGGGAATGTGACAGCTATACAGCTCCGCTCTGCCACTGGTGCTTGTAAAAGGTGCAGGGCACCCACAGCACTCGCCGCCCTATACACCCGTCTCTATTACAAGTTTCAGGAGTGCACTCTCGTAATGGAGCCAAGCAAGTGATCTGTGAAAGCCACCCTGTGCCCGACAAGAAACAGGATCATTTACTAAAAAAAAGACATAACCAGACATTAGATCACTGAAGTGCCCAGCAGGGAATGTTTGCTGCCACAGCAGACGACGGAGCAGGGACCATTCTGGAGAAGCGCTCATTACTCTCTCAACTCCCTACCAGGCTTCAATTTTCTCAAGACCAAAATCTGATGTCCGTTTTATAGGTCACCAATCTATCAAACTGAGGCACTGAAGGTGAGGATGTACTTGAGCGATCTAATTGTCCATGTCTCTAGGTGCAAAGGCGAGAGAGAGAGAGAGAGAGAGAGAGAGAGAGAGATGAATGAATATATATATATATATATATATATATATATATATATTTCTTTTAATAGCCACTCTACCCACTTGCAGCAGAAGGAAGAGGAAACAGGTCTGCATTGACACATCTGAACAGGGTCTCCATTGCACATAAAGCAGTGTGGGGGGGGGGGGGGGGTTCTGTTCCAGCAAGCTGTCTCCCAGGCAAAGCAGAAAAAGCCTTGGCCCTTTTCTCAGACTTCTTTTTTCGCAATCGCTAGAGGTAAAAAACCAAACACCTGACCGTGTCCTGGGACACAAATATGACAGGTTGGTTATTGTTCACCACTCGGATTGTAATAAGAAACCAAACATGGAAGGAAGAGGATGCAATGATAAGAGATGCTAACATCTTCTTAAGTGTCCCATTAACACTAGTGTGTACAATTTATCACAACCGCAGACGATAGCGGAAAATGACTGGCGTCTATATATCTCAGTTAACAACAGAATTTGCAGGGGGTCCAAGATCCCCCTGATGCGCTCGCGTCATCTGATAACGCTGCACATGAAAACATCTATAAAATGTCAGCTGGTACAATTGGCGGGCACAACGATGACAGAGGATATGTTAAAAGACCGCCAGCCTCAGATATCTGTACCCACGCTATAAAAAATAAACCCAGGTATCAAACACAAACCCTCTCTCTGATGAAAAGATAAGGATGACGCTGCTCGGTGTTAACCCTTTCACTGCTAACCATACAGATCTCAACCTTTAGCAGCAGAACTATCATCCACGGGAAGAGTTAAAGCCCTGATTTATTACACGCTAGTCACTGGAGTGCAAACGAGAAGAGAACAAACAGAGATACGTGTCATGACAAGAATGAATTGAAGTCATTGCTGTGTGTTTCCCACAGCTCCTATAATGTGCTACTGAGCAATAAAACACTTCCAGGGAGATAGTCGGCTAATTCTCATTGGAAGAAGTGACATTTCTAATACCGGGCTCCAGGTACCTGCATAGCTGCCCAATGATCGGCTTTTATCGGACATTAACGTGCATGCCCCGGCTCCAGATTATTATGCCCCGGCTCCAGATTATTATGCCCCGGCTCCAGATTATTATGCCCCGGCTCCAGATTATTATGCCCCGGCTCCAGATTATTATGCCCCGGCTCCAGATTATTATGCCCCGGCTCCAGATGAACAGCTGAGGTCACATTGCTCTAGGGACCCTCTATTTCACAGACAACGTGCCCACGTTACAGACAATCAATACGAACCTGGAGAAGGGTGGTCCCCTCCACCACAGCTACTGAACTACACCGCCATAATGTTAAAAGGAGCAGTAACAAAGCATATCGCTTATAAAACAGCAGCTAATATTCTAACATTCCCCCACCAAACTATAATGTCCGGTCACCAGTTCAGGCTCCATTTATATTAAGATAATGGAAAAAAATAGAAAAGAAAGGATCTTACAAGGCACTGCTACGTGGCTGATAGAAAGTACGGGAAATAGTAAGCGGAATAGTTTAAAATATATCTATTTAATATAAACAATGGTGGCTACGCGTTTCAACGCTGTACCAGCATCTTCCTCAGGCCATTTACATCACATGCAATACAGCTTCTTATATATCATAGGGTATTTAGATTCAAAGGGAGAAAAAACCGCCAAAGTGAGAAAAGGTCAAAGTGCGATCGTGACCTTTTCTCACCTTGGCGGTTTTATCTCCCTTTGAACCTAAATACCCTATCATATAAGAAGCTGTATTGCATGTGATGTAAATGGCCTGAGGAAGATGCTGGTACAGCGTTGAAACGCGTAGCCACCATTGTTTATATTAAATAGATATATTTTAAACTATTCCGCTTACTATTTCCCGTACTTTCTATCAGCCACGTAGCAGTGCCTTATAAGATCCTTTCTTTTCCATTATCTTGTCAAGCGGTGACCGTACGGTTAACCGGTTTGGCTCTTGGCAGCAGCATTTGGGGATTATCCTTGTGATTACCTTTTCAATATTGTTCCTACACAATATCTAGGTGAGCATGGCATGTTACTACCTTTAGCTTGCCTAATCTGATTGACCTGCACAATGTGGTGCCGTGCTTTTTGCTCTTATTTCCCTTTTTATATTAAGACACCTGTATAATGTCCTATCAAACATGAACTAGAAAGTGCAACTACATCAAGTGTCATTCATGGGGCCCCAAGAAGCGATCTCACCCAACACCTAAGAAACTGGACACTAATGTGTCAGGGCTGAACGGAAGGGTCACATAACCACCTGCTGAATGGGCGAGAGGACAAGCAGGGAGGGACGTACGTGGGATGGGCACTATAAGAGTCCGGAAGTTGGAAGCAATTACACTCTGCAGTTCCTTTACAGGAATATCTTAATATATGATAAGGTTGTTTTTAGTTTTTTTTCTGGATCACTACGACACCCCCTGCATGTATCTCTGGGATTGACCTGGGGCATAAAATACAACTGGTTCATTCTGTACATGAAAACATTTAAGTTATCTTCACAACACACTCCAAATGAACCAGCATCTCCCCGAGGCTCGCCGCCAGTCCATCCAGAGCAATTTCACATACTGCAGACTGCAAACGACAAGATTTATGCAGCCGACCAGATGAGGCCTTATAACACGCTGAATAATCAGGAGCCTTTCCACATCAGGTAGTGGTTATGGCAAATTATTGAAATTTCATTTAAATACTGAACAGTGGTCACTGAATCCTCGGAGGGCAAAACCGCCGATATTGTGTGGCCGCAGCTGTCCAGCAGATACTCTGTAAGAGGGTTTAAAATGCCTCATTACGTTTTCTACTTAGTAGCTCAGCTCTGTACAGAGACGCCTGGAAAGCACCCGTTCTGATGTGAGCAGAACTGACAACCTCAGCTCTTCACTGGCCGCCATCCGCCACGGTTTAACATCATTATGTGTAACCAGAGCAGAAGCAGTGGTCACTTTATCCTGCAGATAAATATGGCGGATAGATATATATCTGACATGCTCCATTTTCAATTCCATTCCATTTAAAAAAAATATATGCTGTTTATGAAATGCAGGGCTGGTTTCTACACACACGCGAATACACCCATTATTGGCAGCCACGTTGGTACATACATCCTTGCCTACTTTTGGATAGGCAACTCTTAAAATCTAAAGCTCATCTTAAAACTCCCTATTAGTCCTTATTTACACAGTGCAGATTTGCTACAGATTTTGAATAAATTTTTTAAGCCAAAACCAGAATTGGACCCAGGAGAGCAGACCTATAAGTCCTTCCTTTATATATTTTTTTTCTGTTTCTGGTTTTGGCTAGAAAAAAAAATACATGCAAAATCTGCAGCAAATCTGCTCTGTGTGAATAAGGCCTTGATGGTTGGGTTCACATTTTATGCAGAGGTGAGATCTGCTACAAAGAGCGTCTCTCGCTCTGGAGGACCCAGTCTGTCCATGCATTACACGCTAGCCCATTGACCTCAGTGTGCATTGTGTAATGCTTCATTTACCCTGTGGTGGCGCAGCAGGTGAATTGAATACTTGCTGTGGAATTACGGCTGATTATTGTGGGTATCAAGGGACAACTTGTGATCTGTTTATCTTGGAGGGGCACACCTAATAAAAAGATCGCACAAAGCAGGCAACCCATTTAGGTAAAACCATTGGAATAGGGTCAAGTAGATAATTGATATTTTAACATGGTTAGAATACATAGATAAAATAAAAAATACTGCCCCCTATTTAGTCTAACCCACCCTTGTCTGGCATGCATGGTATTGCGATAAATTTTGAACAGACAGTTTTCCACTTTCTGACAACGGTTTACCTATCCACTAGATAGGTCATCAGTAGATCATCGGTGCAGATCCAACAACCGGACTGTTAAGCCGCTCTGGCCAGAGTCAACTGCCGGAGGCACCAGAGCAGCTGATCTGTGCGGGGTCTGAAGGTGCGGGGTTCATGTCTGAAGGTGGAAACCCCCTTTAAATGCCTGTTTTGACATTATGTATTATGCATTTAGACATGTATTATGTATTATAGGAACTTCCTCTTATTCTAGTCTCCCAACTCTATTACTGACACATTCCAGAAGTTCAATCTTATTAGCACGGACGGCATTTAGCACCCAAATCACACGTCCAGCGCCAGCAGAGATAGGAGGCAGAGGATGCGCCCGCCGTGGTATTACACAAACCTACGTCAACATGACTGCTGCTAGGACAGCACAAACCAGGCATTGTTTCCATTTTCAGATCAATGTCAGGCCACTAAGTAGCTGCACGCTGCAAGAAAATACACATGCAAGTACCGCAGCAGGACCAATGATAAATGCCTGTGACAGGTGAACGCTATGGCAGATTTACCAAACAGAGGGGTATTCCCATCTTGAAGATCATACTTCAATTGGTTCCTTATGTAAATTAATCAAACTTAGCAATTACCCTTCTTTTTTCCCCCACTGTTTCTGAGATATTCCTCCTCTTGGGTCTGATGTCCTCTTTGTATATAGTTTCCAATAGATACCACCACCCCCAGGATCCTGCAGCAGGGGCCGCGCTTGCGCAGATGCGAATCTACAGCTTTCTATTTGTCGGGCCGGGTTCTCAGGAATGTGCATTGGTCTCGCACGCGCAGAGACTCCCGGTCACCTCTCTCCTTTAGAATAGAAGTGAATAGGGCAGCTCTGGGGCACGGTCAGTAGCTGGAGAGCTGTCCTATTGCTCCAAGCCCAGCCTCCCCCTACCCTCTGCAAAAGAAGTGAATATGAACAGTTCCCGGGCATGTGAAGTAGCCGGAGAGTTGTCCTATTCAGCTCGGAGATTACAGCAGAGCACTTACCAGGACTTTCACACTTGTGCTTGCTCTGGAGCGCTGTATGTAAATATAGAGATAGGAGGATGGACTTTGGAGCAAACAGAGTTATTACTGTGGACATGTTTAGGAGACGGGAACACTGAACTGGAGAAAGAGGGGAGAGGAATTGTACACAGCACATAGTGAATGGTAACGAGGGAGGAACGACACGAGCGTGACAAATACGGGCGTAAAATCTGTGCTTTGCGTGCGGCATGTGACTATCACGCACTCGCAAGCATTTATTTTTCAACGTTATTGATGCGTAATAGACGGACAGCACACGGATGTGCATCCTTGTGCTGTCCGTGGTTTTCACGCACCAATTGACTTCAATGGGCTGCTAGGTGCGTGAAAACGCACCAATACAGGACATGGTGTTTCACGCAACGGCCGCTTGCAACGGGAAAACTCACACGTGTGAATAGCCCCATTGAAATCAACGGGTGCCGTGCGTTGTTTCAACGCACAGATGAGAATCCCGCTCGTCTGAATGAGCCCTTAGGCTTCGTTCACATCTGGGTCAGGACTCCGTTCATGGGTTCCATCAGGGGAACCCATGAATGGAATCCAAACGGAAACCTTAGGATTCCTTTTGCATCGCCATTGATTTCAATAGTGTCGGATCCGTTGAAATGGTTTCAGTTTGTCACCATTGTGTAAGGGTTTCGCTGTTTTGACGGAATGAATAGCGCAATAGACTATGGTATTTATTCCGTCAAAACGACAGAACCCTTGCACAACGGTGACAAACGGAAATCATTTGCACCGGATCAATCACCATTGAAATCAATTCATTTCTTGATCTTGCACTCCTCCCCTTCTGCCCTGGGTGATTTTAATTAGCTTAATGCTGGTTCCTACCGTCCCCAAATATATGTAGGCTTAGTCCCAGTTCTGGGTGTTTGTGCAGCATAGATACCCACTTTATAGAGGTCGCCTTGTCGTGGCAGGTGGGCTCACACAATTTGATCAAAATGTGCGCTAAGAACCTCCCTATTGTAAGTAGATTCAGCAGCAATGCATATTTATTTATAGTGTTTAGGTGGCGTTGGTGTTCGCAGTGTGCGGTCGCCATTTTCTTGCGTGCATTGAAATCAATGGTGATGCAAAGGTAAATCTATGGTTTCAGTTTGGATTCCGTTCATGGGATTCCCTAACGGAAAGCTCCGACGGAACCCATGAACGGAGTCCCAACGCAGATGTGAACAAAGCCTAATACAATACATAGCAGCATCGGGATCGTGCATGCTGATGCAAGTGGTGCGGTGATATTTTCACAGCGCCATCTGCTGGTTACGTGAATGGAAAGGTCTACGTATCGCCCACTCAAGCAGAAATGATAAGGAACGAGGTGCAGGACCATACAGTCCTGTAGGGGGAACATGGGGGTAAGATTAAACAATGGAAGGGGGGGAATATTTTATTTTTGATTAAAAAAAATAATAATTAGGGTATAAAAAATGTAAGATATTTCTGCAAAAATTGAATGTTTGACAAGACAAAGCTCTGCAGGGAAAGTCACGATTCTTAACATGCAAGCGGGCGCATTAACCTGCAATGCCAAGCCTTTCACTCTCTGAGGAGAGCACATCAAATCCTCCATGCTTACACCTGGCAGTGGCCTCGTAATGAGTGCTCAATGTACAAAAGGGGGATCTAATAGAAACATGACTTGATGGCTCATCTCCGAGGACACGCCTGGCCACAAAGAGCGGACAGCATGATTGAGCGCGGTAATGGAAGGCAGGAAATGAGAAGCCTTGGTTAAGGTTTCTACAATCGATCAGCATGTTCACCAGAGTGTGAGCCCAGCTGAGAATTGGATGCATTAAGCTTTAAATACCACTTTTTTTTTTGGTTACCACACAAAAGGGACACCTGTTGAATTTTCAGTAAGTGCGACACCTTATTATAGTCATTTAGTCATGAGCCACGGGGCCTTACAGATTGCAGCACTGCCCAGTGTTCTTTATCATGCCATTTAAATGTGTTGTTTTTTTTAATCTGTCCACACACCAATGCAGCACAATACCAAACACAAGCAAAGGAGGTGACCTATACCAGCATTCATTCAAAGCTTCCTGGTCCATGAATATAATGACAGAATGACAGTAAAGACTGACACTTGAAGAATCAGAGTGGTACAAAAGAGCTGGAAGGTGAATGCATTGCTACATAGCACTTTGGAAGTTGACAAAGGTCTGCCATTTTTCTGCAACTTGCTGTCATACGACTATTTTAGGATGCGATCTGGTTGTCAGCAGGAAATTAAGGCTTTGCGACCTCCTAAAGACACCCGAAAAAATTAAAAATCGCTGAAATGTTGCAAATGAGTAGCGGGCACATGCGACTTACATTAAAGTCTATGCAGGAAGAGTTGTGTGTGAGCTTTTTAGTGCCCACCCCTATAATCACCATAATAGCTGCCATTATAGGTGGTCACCCAGCACCTGCTCCACGTGGAAGAAATCAAGATGAATAGGTAACCACCAACACAGATTTCGGGTGTCACGTTAGACCCAATTGACCTTTCTATAACATGCAAAATCCTAAAATAGCCCTTTAACTCTGTCCCATTTTCTGTCACATGATCGCTATTTAGCTGGATAGTCTCACCCCCCTCCCCCACACATAGATAACACCTCTAATTAGTTCTACGATTGAGCGCGGCACCACAATTCCCACCGGCACTGGCACAGCCAGGTGCTTCATAACAGCTAATAGGTTGTTTTCACATGCGGATGTAAATTAACCATTAGAAGTAGGGATCCCTTACCCTAGGGCGTCTATAATCTGGCATCAGTAACAAATAGAGGCTCGCCTGCTACTGTTAGACACGGGCCCGAGGCTACAATGTACTATCAATAGGAGACCGGATACAGATTGTAACAATATCTCTAAACCTGCAATCAATACAGTCCAGAAACTAACAAAATAGCTACAAAATTATCTATATGTACACGAGCTTACGTCGTCGCAGCGCTCGCATACAAGGGGAGAGGGGGAGGGGAGCTCTGAATGGCTATATATTGGCGGAGGGCTTTACACTATGGTTTAAAGTATCATTTTTTTTTTATTCTTGCTCTGTTCACCACAAATACATGTTGTAAATCAAACCTCGGCTCCGTGCCACCCGGCTCCAGCAGTTACCCAACAACCGAGGGCATTACTGATGCATTTAACTAATCATCGAGTATGTGCTGCGGTAATTGCTTTCCATTAAGATTTGCTGCTTTAAAACTACAGACGGCAATCCGTAAAGAGAGGGGGAGCGGTTCACGGCGCTTGACATTTGGCATAAAATGTCACTTGTGCTACATGGTTCACATCTAATTACTGAACACAAGCAGGGAAAGCATCTCCCACTCGCCCGCAGGAACCAAATAAAAAGGAGAAGGAAAAATAACAAAATGAGACCCGGGTGCAGCGGTCGACGACTCCTCGTGTCCTTAGGAAACCGGAATAGAAGTCTCACCTTTTAAAGACCAATAAGACTGGGAAGTCCAGAAGGGTTCTGGCCCAAGAACCACAAAAAAAAAAAATCATAGGAGAATGTGGGCACCTTGGGACCACACAGTATCAGTGGGGATTTATAGCATAGGAGCCAGGCCAACTGAGCAGATGCAGAAGGCAATAAAGTGTATACAAAGAAAAATATATTGTCCATACCCCACCGCATAAGAAAAAAAATAAAAATCGCTGAGCAGTTCTTTTCTGTCAAGTTGTTAAAAATAAATTGTTATCCATTAGTGGGGAAGCGGAGTAAGGGTCCATTCACACGTTGCGGTTGAGGTGAAGTTAAAACGGCCTCCAAAATCTGCATGTATTTTTACAACGATTTGATGCATTTTTCATGCGACAAAAAAACGCAATTGCACCAAATCATGGTAATAACGTATGCAGTTTTCGGAAAGCATTTTTTTTTCGATGCAGATCTAACCGCTCCTTAACCACAACGTGTGAGTGGACCCGAATGACCATCACAGTGATCACCCAGCTTTTACTAGTCCTGAAAAGTAAACATATAGTCTATTCTATAGCCACGCAACGGCAGCTGTAATGAAGGACACAAGAGGGGGTATTACCAACTTTTCTATTCCAGTTTTCTGGCTGGTGTAGAGATCACTCAGTGGCACACAACCTGCAGGCTGCCAAAGATGCGACAAATCTATTAGGAGACGCAGATCTCATAATAGATCGGTCACATCTTACACCAGCTGGTTTCCTTTTAATTATACTATTTATTAACTATTATATTCCTATTAATGACACGCCAGTCTTAATAAATCCCCCCATG